>NC_041369.1:20597411-20759911 GCF_900634415.1 Cottoperca gobio | reverse complement strand
GCCATTTATATAGTCAACACACACTCTCTGTCTCTCTTTGTCTGTCTGTCTGTCTCACACTTCTGTCTCATCCTCTCTCTTTCTGCATCTTTCACACACATTCTCTCTTTCCTTCTCTCTCGTCGCCATTTCTGCTTCGACAGAGGAGCTGAGGGACTGAGGTGAGACGTGAGTGGAGATAAAAATAAAAGATAGACAGATGATGTGGACGAGGAGAACAGGCTAACAAAAGAGTGAAATTACAGTGAAACAGGGGAAGACAAAGCAATATTTGTGTGTGCGTATGTGCACGCCTCTACCTCTGATAACTAATGGTCTGGGGCAGCCAGGCAACATCTGATTGGTCGCTCTAATGAGCGTGCTCTGTGCCGAGTTTGGGCTCCTGCTTCTGTGACCTTTGGCCTCTATTGACCAAACTGACACTTCATTTTTCACATCTTTCCAATTATAGGCCCACTCCTTATGTCGGCCTACCTCCTCTCACTCTCTCTGTCTCTCTCTGTCTCTCATCATCTCCCATCAGCTCTCTCTCTACTTCCACATATCCCCCGCTATTGTAGGGTTTTGTTTGTTGTTGAAGTTCATTAGAGGGTAAAATGTGGGGTAGTGTGTGTGTATACATGTGCATGCTCATGTGTGTTAGTGTGTGTCGGCGCAATGAATAAGAGGCTTTGATTTGAGTTGGGAGCCATGCGCGTATGTAGGTATCAGGTTATCTGCGGGACGTGTTGGCTACATTAGGATTAGAATCAGATGAATACAGATCTTGGGTATTAGTACAATATTTCTACTTGCACTATGTGGCAAAAGTAGAAAATCGTACGGGTATAATGCTTAGGTGTCCACATACTTTTGTCCATGTGCTGTAGTTTTAATTTTAAGGCTTTTAAATCCAGGTAGCATTAAACATCTTTTTCAGCCGCTCTCTGAAGCCTGCAGACACGAGGGTTTCTGCATGTGTGTGTGTGTGTGTGTGTGTGTGTGTGTGTGTGTGTGTGTGTGTGTGTGTGTGTGTGTGTGACTGCTTTGTGTTTGTGGTGTTTCTGTGGACACACACACACATACCCACACAGTGTAGATCATGAGGACACAGTGACAACAGTAAATACCGGGGGACATCTTGGACTGCTTTCAGGTTTATATGGGTTAAGAGCTATCACTGCCACGTCATATTGGCTCCGACAAAATTGTGTGTCAGTCACTTGGTAATCCCAGTAAGCTGGTTATTTATCTGTTTGGCACTTTGCTCGCTCTCTCCCCAACAGTTTCACCCTGCTGTCTCTCCCCCCCCCCCCATTTTTTCTCGCTCTTTCATCTTTGCATCCTCCCTCTCTTCTCCAGTTTTCCCTTGTCTCCCACCTACTCTTGTGTCTCTCTCTTTCATTTTGCTTTCAGTCGGTTTCTCTCTTCTTGTGAACCCCCGTGCTTTTTTCTCTCTCCTCCCTCTTTTTCTTCCATGCCTCCCACTCGCTCTAAAACACTACCTTTTGTTTATCCCTCTTCTTTCCCTCACCTCTCTTTGTTCCTTTCGCTCTCTTCTTCCTCCCCATCTTTCTCTCTTACATTTTCACATCTGTTTTTCCTCTTTGTTTTCATCTTGTCATCTTGTTCTCTCATATTTCCTCTTCGTGCCGTTTCTCTCTCTCTCTCTCTCTCTCTCTCTCTCTCTCTCTCTCTCTCTCTCTCTCTCTGTTTTGCTACTTGTCTTTCTTCATCCCTCTATCTTGTGTATCTTCCTCATCTCATTCTCTTCCTTCTCATCTTTCTCTCTCAGTTTCACTTCCTTCCCTGCTTCTCAATTCTATATTTCCTCCTTTCCTTGTTTCCTCCCCTCTGTTCTTCATGTTTCATTCTTGTATTCCCCCCCCCCCACCTCTGTCTCTCTTCTACCTTTACAGATTGCTTTCTCACTGACCTTTCCCTCTCTGTCTCTCTCTTCCACTTTCTTCATTTTCTTCCCCTGCACAGCTAATGGCCATCTTTCTCTCTTTCACTCATTCTCTCCTTCTTTCTCTCATCTATCCTTCAATCCACCCTCTTTCCTCCCTCAGTCTATCAAGCCACCTTCTCACTCTCCTTCCACTCCGCTTGCTTCTCTCAATCTCTCTCTAATTCCTCCCTGTTTGTCTCTCTATCTTATGCCCCCCCTCCTTCTTCCCTCCATCCTCCCCCTCCAGCAGAGCGAAACAGCTCAGAGGAAGGATGCAGGATGGTCGAGGGCCTTTAACTAGTGAACTCCAGTCTCCTCTCTCAGCCTTTTTTTCCGAGGCTATTCCTGAGACAAACACATGCTCTTGCTCTGCCCTCTCCTCTGAACGGTTCACTGCCTGCTAGTAGAAAAATCCCCATCTCTACCCGTAAACACAACATTCACACTCTCACATGCAAGAGCTGCAGGATTTGTGAGGATGACTCCGCGTTACGTAAGATCAGAGGTCTCCACACGCATGTTTGTTGAACAGGAGAAGAGACTCTTTTAATGCAAAGTCAACAATAATGAGATTTTAATAATAACTCTTTGGACCTTGTATTCGCCAGCAGGTGTTTTGCAGTGATTTGTCGGTGTCAGAATGTCAGCAATTAAAAAGAAAATACGTTTTATTTTCGCCTGTGGTGACGATGCTCACATGCTGAGTTCCTAGTTGTGGGTGTTTACGCTTTGACCACAATGCCAGTGGTATTTTTTAGCACTGAATTCCACTGGCAGCCAGAAGAAAATGGAGGGAGGATCACATTTGCTTCACACATGTCATTAAAATCAGTCCTGGGTGTCTCCTCTCTCCCTAAAAGAGCAGACAAAGAAGAAAGCCTCTTGTGTTTCTCCTCCTTTTCTTTGTCTTTGTAAACATCCAGCAAGCTTCGACGGGGAGAGTCGGAGAGCGGCCCCGTAGTTAATTAGTCCCACTCTATTAGCCCAGCTGTTTGCTAGCTTGTTCCTACCAACAGGGCCCTTTGTTTAACACCCAGAAGCCCTCTGGAGAAGCCTCATTGTAGCTGTTGTTGCCTTGGATCATGTTTCTCTGTGAAGAGTAATGCTTGAAGGGCAGAGGAAAAGCCAACAGATCATATATGGCTGCGATGGAGGGGGGTCCCTCATGGACATAAGCGGGCCTTCTCTTTTTCTCCCAGTATAAAGTACTCCTCTTTGCCTGTGTGAATTTGTAAGGACACCCCTTGGCTTCTCCGAGGGCATGGCGTGCGAGGGAAACAGAATAACACTCAGGCACTGAATCGGGCAGCTGCGGCGATGTGGATGCGAGTCGAGCGGAGGAGCAGAGTGTTTGCTCTGCTTTTGAAAGCTACAGGGTTTCCCTCTCTGCTTGTCAGAAACATCCAGGGAGCGAGGCGATGACTGGAGATATTAGATATGTATCGCCAATTACCCGGGCCGTTTGTAAAGAGTACAGTGTGCCGCGCCAACACAAATAGCTCCCTGTAAGGCAATGTGTTGGTGTCTGCATATATTTCTACTGTCTAAGTAGTGGCCTGAGATTTCTGCTTGTTGGTCTGATATCCAGCTCTGAGCTCTTTTATTCTTTGGCTGGTGTGGTTGGAGGAACACAAAACTTAAGCTGGTATTTGCTATTTGACCGACCAAAACTACGTCTCAGTCCAATATGTGTAGATCACAGTGATACAGTACAAGTATCACTTAAATGAGAAGACCTGTGGTGCCCTGCTGGCTGAAGGACACCTTACAATACAGCAACACTAACCGAGCTTCACTCCCTTCATTCTGAATCCCCGTGTATAACTTCCACGGGCTGTGAGTGCCCACAGATCAGGCTTGAATGCTCCTGATGTTGTCCTCCATCCCTCCACCCTCTCCGACCTCTGTGCCCTCCAACAAGGTCAGGCCAACACAGAGGAGCTGTTGCTTTCTGTCTCCTCATTGGCCAGTCTCCAGGGCCGGGGCGAGCAAACGGGGACATGGACAGGGGTGCCAAGCAATCAGCAGCCAGATCCAGCTCATCCAATCACTCGGCGTCACGTGACCTCCTCAAAGTCACCGATTAATTGGTCCGATTGTCCAGCAGACTGGAAGAGAGAACTGTGTGTGTGTGTGTGTGTGTGTGTGTGTGTGTGTGTGTGTGTTTCCCCTCCCTGGAAAGCTTTTCTCTCTCAGTAGCATTTAGCTGCTCTTGAAGATATTCTGCTAATAGGAATATGAGTGTGTATTGTTTGCTTTGGCACACACACAATGACATCTTTGAGAGTATAAATTAATAATTAAGCAGCGGGCGAACGATCAGCTGGTTGGTCATCATAAAATAACCAGAGGAAGTAAAAAGCATTATTTTGTGCACATATCAAAACTGTAAGTGCTCATTCTTTTTGGCCAAAAGAAAGAAATATAGAACATAAGAGAAACGGTTGTGTGCCAGTTGTGTAGATGTTGTCTAGACATTATGGAGGACGATCCTCATTCCGGTAATTGTCTTACTGGTGTCCAGCTTTCCTGGTAATCTGTTTAAATATGAGGCTCTGTGGGTAGATAAAAGGAATGTGCTTCCCTTGATTAGTCTGCAGTCTGTGTTACTGGAGGTGTGTGTGTGTAAGTACAGTCGCTGGCAGACACAAACAAGATCTCGCTTTGATTTCCTCAGAGCGTGAACACGGGGAAGAAAGAGAGAGGGGAAGAAGACAGAAGTGAAAAAGAAAGATACCGCATAATGAGAGAGTACGATGAGGAGGAAGGGAGAGACTCTCCGAGTGAATGCTGTGAAAACATTTTGATGCTGACTGGAGCAGTGTGTGTGTGTGTGTGTGTGTGTGTGTGTGTGTGTGTGTGTGTGTGTGTGTGTGTGTGAAAAGAGAGCGAGACACAGCAGTTATCCCCGATGAGTGTGTTAAGTGCTGTTGAGTGTTGTTCGGGAGTCTATTGAAGCTCATGTGCACGGCTGCTAGCAAACAGCAGCAATGTCTTCCCTGTCGGTCTGGAGGGCAGAGAGCTGCGGCCGCGCCACCTGAAGTTCACTACGCTTCCCACAGCGGTTTAAAGTAGAAGCGTGTGTAAGCATGTGTTATAAAACGGTCTGGTATCTTGCAGGGTCACAAGAGCATAAGCCTAACTTTCAGTTCACATGCTGTTTATGAAAATCAATATTTGAAAGGCATAAAGGGTAATGTGCTTCAGAGCAACTTGAGAAAAACATCCCACGACAACGCTTTCCCTTTAGGAATGTTTATTCAGCCTCGACTGGATTTACTGCATCTCAAACATTATTATCTGTGGTTACCTGGGAAAAGAGATGTTTGTGCCGACCGGCCTCTCTCAGATTCACCTTTACGACCTCGCTCTATCGCGGCGGCCGACGAGTCACCCAACACGCCTGGCAGAAAATGATAACCCTCAATGACTTTTTATTGCCTTGTAGACAGTAAGCAAACTTGGAGTGGCCTGAGTTTGCCCCCCTCCCCTCTCCAAAAAGAGGAAATTGTATTAGGTTCCCACAGCAAGGGGCCAGTTTGCTTTTAGGATTAGGACCGGTGTCACCCGGCCGCCGGGGTCGTGTGGATGAAAGAATCAGAAACACAAGTAAACAAAGTGACTTCCTCCACCCTCTCCGGCCGCCTCCTCTCCTCTCTGCCTCCTTTCACACGTGAGATGATGTTCTGCTTTGTCAATCAGGTTCCCTAACTTGTGTTTTATTGGCTTTATTGTGTCATCTGTGGGAAGACGACGGTGATAAAACAGTTTGACAAGGTAGCAGAGGCTATTTGACTGTTTAACTTTGGATTTACGTGCTGTTTGTATCTGAGCGTGTGCACACAGCATCATGTGAGCCTCACATTTGCACATATTGTCTTTACTTCCTCGCCTCTGCCTCCTTCTCTATATGCTTTTTGCTCTTTTTGACATTCTGTAATAACATTCAGAGGTGAACAAAATGTCCCCCCCCCACCCCCACCCCCACGTCTCTCTTTTACATTAAATCTCCCTGCATTCACTCAGTCTGTCTCTCTGTCTGTTGCTTACATGTGGGCATGTTTGCATGACCAAAGAAATGCAAAGTGTAGCCCGGACCATTACAACATGCCTCGTGTGCACAATTTACATGAAATACATATTCATTCATGACATGCATGCACACGATTTACTGTAGCTGCTCTTTCCTTCTTCCCGTGTCTCGTATGAAAACGTCGGTATCCTTTATGTCTCTTATTTCTTACAGCCTGCGTTACATTTGATCTTCATTGTTTGACCCATAAATGCACCTGGATCACACCATGTAGTTCGCTGTTCCTCCAAGAACAGAGAGAAGAGAGATTCTCCTTCATTTGCTTCAGTGAGGGAGAGCAAGCGGGAGGGAAATGTATCTTTAGCTCCCATGTTATAATTGTGGCACGCTAATGATGTAGACACATTCTCGCTGTCTGTTTACAGGAAGCGCTCTTCTTTAATTTGCAACTGGCGTGAATGCCAAATGCCTATATCTAATTACTAGTGTTTGCTAAAAGATACTATTTACACACACTTTTTTTTTTGTTTGCCTTGTAGAGGTCTCTTGTGTGTTGGCGTAGGGAGATTATGACAAGAAAAGTTAAATGTGTAAACACGGTAAAGACGTTTTCAGTTTTATCTGCTAACATTTTTTTTTTGTCCGCTCGCAGGAAGTGGGAATTAGAATAAGAGAGTTCTTCTCCACACATGACGTGTACATTTAAACAAGATGTTTTCATTTGATGCCTTTTTAAAATTCAAGATCTTGTTTTTAAAAGTGTCAACTGAGGACTCCATTCAGGTTTATTTCTGTATGAAGCACCATAATTTGCATCATACTTGTGTAATCATGTCCTAAAAGAAGATGCCACTTTTGTCAAATTACTGGATATCTCCTCTTTGGAAGGAACTTCTTCAGCTTTGATTCGCAAATGTGAACAAGCTGAAATGTGGTAATTCACTTGTCATGCAAATGAAAAAGAAAAGTTGACGCTCGCTCATTCACTCGCGAAATTATTTGTGTGTTTGTGTGGAGGGTCTTGTGTTCTTGCCGTGGGAAACATGTCATAGCACAGAATGGTGACGAGTTCCACATTTGTCACCATTCTGCAAGTCTGTTTCCAATTCAGCTCCAAATTGCCCGGAATCTCTCAGACACACACACACACACACACACACACACACACACACACACACACACACACACACACACACACACATACATGCTCTCACAGACAGAACATGCCCTAGTTCTTAATCGTGGCCAGTACAGGTTCATAGGGAATCACAGCGACTCATCACTGACGTGTCACAACGCATTACATCTGTCCGTTAAAACAACCTTAAACTCTCTCTCCTCCTTCGCTCTTTCCATGTCTCTCACTGCTGACTGTGCCTCCCTCCTCCTCCCTTGAAAGGGAGCTGAGCTCAGGGCCCAGGAGGCCTCTGATCAGATAGATGTTAACTTTTCATCGCTGGCTGGAGAATTCAGACGGTCACCTCTGACAGTGGATGACACGAGCGAAGGACCAGATGTAACATACATTAATTTAAGATGGATATGAAATAGACTGTAGTTTAGGCATTGGGAGGGAGAACGAGAGGAAAGAGAGAGAAGTAATGGAGGAGGGAGGGGGAGAGCAAAGAGACAGGGCATTAGCACTTTGTTTAGTGGGGAAGCATTGTTTGGCCCCTTGGCACACACAAGAACACACACACAAATAAGCAACTCACACACACGCACGCATGCACAGAGCACCAACGTTTATTTAAGCTTTTGATAAAGAGATTAGCCCCATCATCCTACGCTCTTAAGCTAGCCGAGGGGGTCCGTGTTCAGGAAATCCTGGCTTTCCTGACACATGGACTTATAGGGAAACCTGGCTCAAGCAACACTTATATGATATTAATACAATTCCTTGTGGTCAGATTAACATGATTTGGTCTTTAAATGAAGGGCAGTGTATCTCAGAGAGGTGGACAGAAAGTGAGTAAGAGGGAGAAAAAGATGGAAACACAACGAGGAGGCGGCGAAGTTGTGCCAGCTGGGGTGTTTTTCTTTCTTTATTATTAGCCCTATCAGAGTGGTTGGAGTCCAGCTTAAAGCTACAAACAACGGAGTGCTAATTTTAGCCTCCAAAGAGGATAAGGATAAATAGCTTGCTGCCAGTTTGCCATATGGTCTCCTGCCGATTATATTGTGTCAGGAATATTTCCACCCCACCCCCACCCCGACCCAAACCTACACACAAACACACTCGCATATCTGTTGTTTTTAGCATCCATGACGCTGGGGGGTGGCTTTATCTCCACATGTAGATATGATTGATGGTTTCATTTGCAAAAAGGCACTTTTAGAAATATTATCCCACAACTTTCTTTATTAAGAACACCGAGGCCTGTGGAGGTGTTGCGATCCCTAGAAGGGAACATGCGTCGTTTTTATATTGTACAGTTAATGTTTTTGCAAGAATACAAAACTGAAACTATCATTTTCAGACAGGAAGTTGTTGTTGAGGTAAAGGCGGCCTCAACCAGCCACATTTCTTTAATCCACTACAGCTTCCAGCTGCAAGGTAACATTTGGCCTCTTCTGTAATCTCCTGCAACTCGGTTTATATTTTCACTTGTAAATGTGAGCCCCGTAGAAGAATGAAAATGAGTCTCTCGCCTGCTCTCTCTCCATCAACACACATGCATATGTTCACATGTAAATGCAACACACACACACACTCACACATCCACTCTCCATTATTCTCTCACTCTCTCACTTTCTCTCCCTCAAATTGAAATAATTCAATTTATGGACACAGTTCCAGACCTCCCTGGCTAAGACCATTATGCATGGAGCCCCCCCCCCCCCTTTTTCTAACAAAAGAACGGGAGAATTTACCAGCCGGCTCTCCAAACGACACCCACACAAAGCCAATTTCATGCCAGGGAAACACCAGCAGTAGCGCCATTTTTGGTCAAAACCAGCATCCCCGTGGATTTAAAAGAAATCTTTGAATATGGGTCGATGCTACTTTCATTTTTCTTGTGGCTTATTTTAGAACCCTTATATGACACAAGCAACTCCCTTTGCTTCTAACATTCAAACCTGGCCTTTTATACAGGTGTTCACACTTCAGAGGGAAATATTCTGCTTCAGTTTAGGTGACAATGAGTTAAAAGCGTGAATATGTATCATAGGTGACTGGGCATGTTTGGAGCCTAAGTAACCGGGGATGCAGGAGGTTGGTGGTAAAGGGTGGATTTAATGTGTGTCAACTGGGCCAAAGCTTGACCCAGGGCTAACCCAGACCAAACATGTTGCCCCCTGAGGCCCCCTCCCCTTGGTCTGTTTGACATGGATACCTGCTATAGGGATTTGACTGAGAGATAAAGACCTCAGCAAGCTTTTTTTAAGAGTTTAGAGAGAGAGAGAGGAAAGAGAGGGATAACAAATACCTGTAGGTAAACACAAAAGCAGCAGGGTGGGCCAGAGGGCAGCCTTGGCGTTTACTTTGTGTGTTTGCAGAGCAGCACAAGGCATGCCACTTGCCATACACACACTCGTCAACACATACATTTGGATGTAACCCGATCGTCCCTTCTTGCTCCAAGCCAGTGAAACTCAAAGAGATGAGCAGGGACCGGGGGCTGAGATTCTCACTAGTGATAACCTTTGGAGTAAAGGACTGAGAGGCGGTGTTAAAAACACACACAAACACACACATTGCATATTGTCCACACTGACTCCCATGGGCCGTTCCATGTCTTTGTTTCACTTAGATTCTCTTTAGGCAGAGAGGTCATACTTTTACAGGAAGTCACCCTCAGAGAGGACCGCCTCTTTCAGGAAGTGACTTGGTGGGACTGTGTGGCGAGAACGCCGGCGTCCACGGAGGGCATATCACTCCCGTCCACATGGGCCCATGCTCCACAGGAAATAGGCCTGCTGTAAACCCACTCACTTCCTCTTCCTCTGGTCTCGCAAGCCTTATCTGGGCTGCGTATGGAGAGGCTGATAGGACTACAAATCCCCCACATCCCCACAACACCGCATCCTGTGCGTATCAAGGACACATTGAAAAGTAGGAGGAAATGGAGACACGGCATCACTTATGATGGAGGAGGCTAACTTAATGCTTGTGAAACAGAGGAGTTGTGTTGATATCAGAAGTCTGTAACATCGTCGAGCTCCACCACTGCCCTGTTTACTCACGGAAAAACAGCTAAGACGCTAAAATGTAAATGCTCCGACTCAACAACCGAACGTATTCAAATAGAGTAGGATGTTGCTCTGATAATGACTTATCCTGTTTTCCCAACCACCCCTTCAGTAACCTGAGCCCGTGGGTGCAGACCATATTATACTCCTTCATGGTACTTAAAACTTCTGTTATTCCAAAAAAAACCTCACTGGAAGCTAATGCGCTATTATTAGCCTGTGCCACCGCAGGGTTAGCGTGCCTGTATTATCTAACACACTGCAGTTCGGCTGCCGCTGATACCGTGAGTGGGAATATCCTTGTGTATTAAATGTGTTTATCAGAGTCTGTGTCATTCAGATAGTGACCACGTGGAGAAATGCACACAAAGGCGAGAGCTGTACATGCTAGCTCTGGGAACATAAACAGAGCAACTTGAGTTTGGTTAGTAGAACTGTACAGCCCAAACATGAAGGCATGATTACATGACAGAACAGGCTGAGTGTTGCTACTGAAATGATACATTTCCTCTTAATTTGAGGTAATTTAACTGATTGCTTTGATGGATTGGTTGAAGTTAAACATGTTAGTGCTTCAAGATATATAATTTAGGGATATTACGGATATTTAAATGGTTTATTAAAGGGCTTCCATGAGTAAATCTAGTCCACAACAAAGTTTAAATAGGATGTTTTTGCTCTAGTTTAGCTGAAGGTTCCCTCTCTTTGTTCCTTGTCTACATTGAAGGACTTTTGAACGCCCTTCAGCACATCAGCTGACTTTTTGGAAAGGGCCGCCGTACCATTGTGCTGTTAAGTGCTCTTAGCTTTTGTTATAGTCCTTGTCCTCTCTGCCATCCCTTCCCCCCTTCCCCTCTTCTTCCATAGTCCATTTAACTCCCGCTCGCTCTCTCTGTGCATTCGCTGTGTGCCGAGTTTGAGTGAAGCTTGGTGAGTCGAAGGTGTCAAAAGCCATCTGAGAGGCAGCAAAACAATTGAGAGTAAGAGTTAAGAGGGAGAAAAGCAGCAGAAGAGGCACGATTTCAGGATTCTTACCATTCTGTGTGTGTGTGTGTGTGTGTGCGCGTGTGTGTGTGTGTGTCTGAGGACTTCCCTTCACTGAGGCGAAGAAACTGTGGGCCCCCCTCACAAGTGCTCTCGTTTGAACCGAGTCTGGCCTTCTATCTTCAGGTTAGAAAAAAAGAAAACGGCAACACAAAGGCAAGAGGGGAAAAATCAATAGTTACACAGCAAAAGTGCTCAACATGAAAGGGTGAATTCTTCGCCTTACACTTTCATTTTAGCGTGTACCGTCTGTCTCTTTCTCCCTTATTCTTTCTCTCTTGACTGATCTTGAAGTTGGAATAAAAGGCATCGGTGTGTGTCAATGTGTGTGTGTGTGTGTGTGTGTGTGTGTGTGTGTGTGTGTGTGTGTGTGTGTGTGTGTGTGTGTGTGTGGAGGCATACTGCAGTTTAATGTCGTGGCGGTGCCCCGCGCTTCAGGCAGTTTCCAGCGTGTCAGGCAGCCTGTGGTGATGACCCTTTACGGGAAAATGGCACAGAGAGAGCAGTCACATTTACACTGACATTTTTGCCATCACCTATGGCTATGTCAACAGGCCTGACCCCCCCCCCCCCCCCCCCCCCCCCCCCCCCTCCCCCCACCCTCCATCTCTCACAGCAGACAGTGGATGGGTCTCAGACATAACACAGAAAAACAGAAAACAAATGTTTTACATATAAAATGATCATTAACAAACGTTTAATGTTCAATATTTCGTAAAATGTTAAGCCTTTGGTATATTAAATGCCATAAAACAGAAACAAAAACCCAATATTTAAACGATCCGTGTTCAACATATTTACAACCATTTTAAACTCAGAAACATCACTTTTGAACAGCTTGAGACTGGACTGTTTCCAGTTTGTCTTTTGTAGATTGACTAATTGATTTCAGTGTGCAATGTCACCTGAACACATGTTAACTTGTAAAAGCATGAACCAATGTCTACTTACATTCTATACGAATACTAACAACAATGCACTCAATCAATTTCAGCAAAAACCACATACATCTAAAGACCTGAAGTTTAGCAAACACTTTTAATTAACTCATAAATATGATAGCTGGCCTGTGTTTCTTCTTCTTCTTTTGTTGTTAGTTAAACACATTCCCTGTCTCTGGCTTCCTGATCTCCTCCTCATCAGATCACCACAAATGAAATAATTGCTCCAAACTTGGCTCTGATTCTCACAACAAGAAGTCTCCAGTGGGCTTTAATTACAAATAACCCTTGTAAATGACTCACCAGTTACTGCCATTATTGAATCTGTCAGTGCTGATCCACAAAACTGTCATCATTCAAAGTAACCGGCTTTGTTATTGCAAAGCACTCGTTATTTACTGTAATTACTTCAATGGAATTGTCTTTGATTACAGGAAGCAATTACTTAGCTCTCCCCTGATTGTTTACCTGGCAAGCCCTTTTTTCTTTCTTTTGTAATAATGACAACTTTCCTGTCTTCCTTCTGTGTATGCTCGACAAAGATTGATCTTCGCTTCAGAGCGATATGATCTAAATGCGTTGGCTGAAGTTTTGAGCAAAGATCTGAAAATAGTGCAGTGTCTCTCTGGCGAAGGCAGGAAGGGAAGTCTAGACTAGCCATATTGTTTTGCCGACAGTGCATGTCATTATCCGCAGAGTAGTCGAGGGGATTTCTCTCCTCCTCCGCGGGAATAAATGGGAGGCTAAACAGCATTGGCCACAGAGAGTGTTTTGTATAGAAATAAGTGTGTGTGTGTGTGTTGGTTTAGAATACTTTGGTACTCATTATTGGAAAGTTGCCTCGTGGAAGATCCTAAGAAATGGGTGCTTGTGAGTGTGTTCAAGTGTGTCTGTTTTTGGTGTGGTAAAGCTTTTAAATGTGCCCCTACTTGGGAATTGTGTTGCAAGGAATTCCTGCATGTTCAGAATATTTGGAGGTGGGAGGGGTCTCCGGAGCAATGCAAAGGGAACCCCCCACTGCCTGCAACCCCCAGTACTCCCCCTCCCCACGTCTAGAGCTTATGAATGGCCTGAATACAATAAACGCCACTTTTTTCTTCTCTCCCTCCCTCTTTTGCGAGCCCTTCTTTACCTCTCTGAGGATTTCTGGGAATGTAATATGTGTGTATGTGTGTGAGACTGTGTGTGTGTTTGTGTGTGTGCGTGCCACAGAGAAAAAGAGTGAGAAGAAGAGCACTTTAGTGAATGTACATCAGCATCCGTGTGTGCGCTTTATGTATCATGTTTTGAATGTGTGTATGCATGAATTTCTCGCCTGCCATTATGAGATGTGTGTATCCCATGTGGAACAGGATAGCATGTCCCCGAGGCCTGGGCCTTGCCTGGGCAGGCAACCCAGGGTCATGTGAGCTTTCTGGGGTGTGAAACTCTAGGAGTGGCCCATGAGAGATCAGCTCCAGGTCACTCGCACTCACAGTGAAAGACACACTCTGTCGGCCTCTTGCAACAAATAGCCTATAGAATAAATGCACCGTCATAAACTCAAAAGACCTGTCTCCATTCCTTCCCCCTCTGAGTCCATCCACAGGCTATAAAACCTTGCAAAAACATCTCACAGTATCTTCCAAAAACGTTAAGCCATCTGTGAATGATTCCTCACACAGGATCCCTCTCAGCACATCTGGCGCAGAGCTAATATTCATAACCCTTATTCCTCAACTCAGCAGTGGCTCTGTGAAGACACAATTATTAGAAAGCTAAATGACGTTATTCTTTCGCGTTGCGCTAGAAGCGGCGTGTCTGACAAGATCGCTGTTCGCAGATGACTGACTGGTGAATCCGTGCCTGTTAATTTGCCAGGCAGCAGAAAAATGGCTGACACCTCGGAATGGCACGTGTGCCCGCGCACAGGGGGCAGGTGGTACCAATCTCTGTCTTACGCTGAGAGATGGTTCATAATCAGATCATAACAGATTAGCCTAGATACTGCTTGATAATGTCAGGGTATGCCTTGAGACAGAGAGATGTAGAGTGATAAAGACACAGGAAAGGCGTACGAATAGAGAGAACAGAGGAAGTATCATAATTACTCACTAGTTGAAGAGGTCTAGTTAACAGAGTTCACCTCAATGTTTAACTTTTGTTATTGGGGAAATATCATTTACCGATGTACGTTTGATTTACAAAGAGAAAACACCTAGAGAAGATTGATAGCAACACCTCATCTTATATCCCCAACACTGCAAACCAAACCCCACACTCCTGCAGACAGAGAGCAAGTGGATAGAGAAAAGAAATGAAGTAGGAAGGAGTCCAAGGCAGGAACCAAACGCGAAGTGGTGGAAAGGCTTAAATAAAAGCCATCGAAGCTGAATGAGCATGGAAGCAAGTGTCTGTTTAGCTAATGCTAACGAAAGTAGTGAAAATGCATGAAGAAAGCTAACCTAGTTTTAACGTCATTATCTGTTTGCTGGCAGTGAGTGTGTGTTTGTGCAAGTGTGTATTTGTGTATACAGCGTGTGAGGGGACTGATAAAATATTCCTTCCCTTGGTTGGCCCCGGGGCATTTCAACTGCCCCTGGCTCCTTCCAGTCACTGGCCTGCTCTCTAATTGCCACACACACACACATACACACACATACACATGCACACCCACGCACACACGACATTCAGAGCTTCTGTGGCTGGAAACACATGCATAAAGAAAGACAGAGATAGACACACACATACAGACGAATGCACATCCATGCATGCATGCATTCTTCACACACGAACATGCGCCCCCACCGTCCTGCATTGATTGACCCCCCTCCCCCTCCTCCAACTAGTTGCAAAGATGTTGTCATGGCCGATCAGTGGGCCAGGCCCAGAGTTGTGCCTTTGGCTTTTCCTCGTGGCGAGACTGGAGCTCGCTAGCCTAGCTGCCCCACGCTGTATGTATGCAGCCCAGGGTTACAGCCTGCTGATGCTCCTAATGAGCCTGGCAGCCTGTTTATGGAGAGTGATGGGCTGCTTCATTGGCTGACTTGCTTACTAACTGCCTGGCTAGCTTTCTGACTGACTGGCTAACCGGCTGATTGACAAGGTTGCTTTATGGCTGGCTGACTGACTTGGTGGCTTTATAGACTGACTGGATAGTTTACTGGGTGACTGAGTGGACTGCAGAGTGGACAGCTGCCTGACTGCCCCACTACAGGGCGTATTGGCTGAACGATGACCAGACTGTGACGTCACTGAGGCCACGTTTACACTCAAGCAGATACATTTGAATGTAGGTTTTGTGACTAATAAAGCATAGCAATCCACACTGAAACCACAAACGAGTACACACTGTTTAAATCTGGTCTATTATGTATGAAGAAGCTTTTGCCCTCATTTTTAAGGGCAATACACACCAGTGGTGTGTGTACACATCAAAACACTGGTACCCATTGTTTTTTAAGTAGCCCACACTGGTGGCGTCGAGATGCCGTGTGTCAACTCTCCAGACAATCCACAATTTTATAATGTTAACTCCACAGATTGTTAGACCTCAGTGACTTGACTACTTCTTCTGTTTGTAAAGTTCATCCATTGTGCGCCAAAGGCATCTATCGACGGTCTTAAAATAGTGCGGTGCAATGTGAGCCGCCATTGTTTTTTAACAACAAACTTCACCAGGATTGAATAATTCTTCAGTGTTCCCATGTTTTCAAATGGTTAACTCCAATGTGCCACACAGTATCTCTTCCCCCTGACTTGAGTTTTTTTGTTACCTCTTTTCCGCTCTCACTAAATATTCCACATCCGTTGCTCCGCTCCCTCTCTTCTTACCATTCTTCACCATCTCTCACTCGCTTTCTTTCCCTGCTTCACCCTTCCTCTCTCTCTCTCACAAGCTGAGGTAACACCATTGACATTTCCCCAACATGGCTGCCAGACACAGCTTCAACACCTTCCCTGCTTCACCCTTCCTCACTCCCACAGTCTCTCTTGTTTCTCTCCTCCCACCTCCCGCTCTTCCCTCGCTTGCTGGAGTTAAAGCAAAGCAGAAATTAGCCCCAGACCTTGCAGAGGTGATTGGTATCAAATTGCAGTGAAAATGGAAATGCCAATACAATTGACGGCCCTTCTCCAGCCCTCCTCATTCCTTTCCCCCTCCTAGGTAAGTAAGTGTCTACAGGTCTGACTTACTTACAAGTATTGGGAAAGGAGAGGGATATTGGGAGGATTACGGTTTCCCTCTCTGGCTCAGGGCTCGGGTTATTCATAACTATCACACTTTGCTTAAAATCTCAATTACATTTCTGTTTCTTCATCCTTCATTGTGCTTTAATGTTTTGAGGAGATTTCAGAACAAGTAATGTTTCTGTGCTTTTTCTAATGGCTCAGTAATACGAGATACATGGGTAGAGATTTAATGCGAGCTGCTTCTCTCACATTATGCATCATTTTGGTACGTGATTAATTATTGATTAGCCGGAGATCTTTAGGGTTATTTTATATTCTGTAGGGTCATGACTAAGAATCTTAAAGCTCTTAGTTGCTGCTTGCATTCAATTTGATTCACCATTATAGCAATAGATACGATGTAGAACTGTAGAATATGGCTGATGGTGCACTGTGATATTGTACTATATGGAGCAGTGGTGGCCTAAAGGGTCGAAGGCTACCGGTTCGATTACCAGTCTGCAAAGAAGAACAGGAAAAAGAAAGTACTGTATTCTGTTAAATAAAGGTAATACTGCATGATGCAGGATCGTGCACTTTCTCGTCACAGTTTTCTTTGAGCATCCACACTTTTCTGACGTTCTCTGTCCCCTTTGTGTTTCCCCTTCTCTCCATGCTTCTCACGATTTCTCACCTCTTCCTGAGCCTGCCTGCTCGCCCACTCTCTCCTACTTGCATGCATACTTACTCACGCACTCACTCGCTCGCTCCCTCACCCGTTCACACACTCACTCATGCTCTGAGCTGGTACTCCGGCCGTTTGCTTCTGTTTCCCCAACTCACATGGGACAAGCCCCTAGGTTTGTTATTGTAGGCTTTGCTGAACATGAGCCGGTCTTTACAACGGATTGAGAGCATTTGCTTCCAATGAAAACCCGGTCTTAGATTACAGGGCCTCGGCTCGGCTCACCCCTCTTCTCCACCAGGCAGAGAGATGCAGAGAGGGAGAGAGAGCGAGAGACAGAGGGGTGGGTGTACTTAAGCCCTGAAACAGTAGGCAGAAAAAACTCACTTGTTAAGCTCAGGCCTTGTTTGTCCCGGGCTAATGATGTAACTGAAGCTTGCAATGTCGGTGTGTTTTTAGACACAGAGAGGTCTAGAAGCTGGGTGTGAGGAGTACAGCGGGAGTGCCATAAGGTGACAAGAATAATTGATTCGCTGTTTATGTCATTTAAAATGTGAACGATTGATTAGTCCCTGCTCTCAGGTGTAAATGATTTGCAGTTATTCTCTAGTTTACATCCTTGTAAACGGAAACACTTTGGCTGTTTGGTTGTTTTTGGAAGCAACGATAAACATTGTTCAAAATATTCGGACATATAAATATATAAATATAAAAAGGCTAATGAAGTGATTTATGAATTAGAAAACCAATGAACAGATTATCCAGTGACTTCCAGTAAACGGGCACTGACTGGCTCATATTGCCTAAATCCAACTTTTGACCTCTTGGTGGTGTTACAGTAGCCCCACCGTCCCACCACATCTACGTGCATGTGGGCATAATTGATGTGCAGTGTGTGGTGTTTGCATCAGTATCTATGAAAATCAAGCACTTGTTTTATCCCTCCCCCACCCTCCATGGCGTCACCTTGGCTTCCACAGGAGGTTCATTAAAAAGCCTTCAATATGTGTGCATATGTATCTCCTTCTGCCAGAACAGTCGGCGAGAGAGAGTGAGCGCTAGCCAAGAGTGTTGTTTCGTATGGATCGTTGAGAGCCTCTCTCCTAATGGTGTATATAATTCAGGTGCCCTCCAGGCATGCTTTCAGGAATTCTTTTGCCCGAGGTAATGGGGAGCAAAGGCCTGGGTTTTAGACCCTTGATTATTCCATTGATGTGGCAGGCTGGAAAAAAGTCATCTCCAACCGGATTAGCGCCAACATCCCCATTAATTATCGATGAATCGGGGGCTTAGGGTTTAGCTAGGTGCTGGGTGTCGCCCTCTGCAAGTTAGCGGAGCGCGGGCTTGCTCAAATGCAGTTATCTACTCCCGTCGCAGTGAATAGACCTAGAAGCTTTAGAAGTGCTTTGTGTGTAATCAATAAATAACTGGATCCAATTCTGTGCACTGCTTCAGCAGTTTTTTTTTTTTCCGTCTTTCCTTCCTCTCACTTCCAGTCGAAAGAGGCGGCACGGGACAAAAGTCAGTTATCAGCTGCTGGGATTTCTAGCAGTGAGGGTGCCACTTGTTTACCTCGCCTCATGTTTCTTTTATGATTATCGTCTTCATTGAGGGTGTCTCGCATTTTTGAATAATGATAATAACAATTAGGCTTTTCACAGCCACAGATGGGAAGAGCCTCTTTCTCTCCACTGGAGCCGTATAGAATGCCTACAGTAATTGGGTAGTTTTGAATATGTGCAGTGTGTGCGTGTGTGTGTGTGTGTGTGTGTGTGAGTTCATGTTGTTGATTCTGAATGCAGAGAAAAGGCCCATGGAGCGTCTTCCTTTCACTTTTCCTCTCAGTGCTCAAACACTCTAAGCTGTCTCAGTGTTCCCCTTAGGTGAGGTTAACTGGCCTTAATAGAGCCTTATCGAAGCCCTACAGGTTGCTGTAAGCAGCCATGACGCCATTGTTATGAAAAGCAGCTAGCTTTGTTAGCGCTGTTTGTGCCTCTGACTTCCCTTTTTCCACCTATTTTCCCTTTATTTCCTGCCTTCCCCCTTCTCACAACCTCCCCTTTTGTAGTGCCGTGTTACTCTTTCCACCTCAGGTAAAATGGCAGAATGCGCCGGGGCGACGCTTCAATAACTATTTTCCCCTCAGGATAATAAAGACTAAATCTCTCTGTCATTTTCAATTCTGTGCAGGCTTGGATGGGAGAGTGGGGAAATGCGACCTTACAGGTCCTTTGTGCTCCCCTTCTGCTTCTCTTTCTTGCAGAAAGATGCGAGTGCTCGCTGTGTTTTCAAGAGGAGGGGGGGGGGGAATGAAAGGCAGGGTTATTTATAAATGTATTAAAAATGAATGCATTTATGAGGTGCTGTTTTCCAGCCATTCTCTGCTTGCCATTGTTGTGTCTCTATACCCCTCCGTCTGTGCATACAAAGCCCTCCAGAATTCCTTCGAAATCGTATTTATTCCCTTTGAACGCAGAGGCGCACCGAATGCAGGAAGTAAACAAACTGTGTGTCTGATCTCTGCTGTCTCTTCCTGTTTCTTGTCATGTGACAGGTGATGGCCTGGACAACAGCGTGGCTTCGCCGAGCACGGGGGATGACGATGACCCGGATAAAGAGAAGAAACGCAACAAGAAGAGAGGGATCTTCCCTAAGGTGGCCACCAACATTATGAGGGCATGGCTCTTTCAGCACCTTACAGTGAGTTGAATGAAACACCATTTGTTCTCAGTTGCTCTCAGTTTCATTTCACGTGTGGACAGGGAACTTCACGTCACAGCTCCATGCTTTTCTTACTCCCGTACAAGACCCACACATTTTCTATCTTTCTCGCTGTCCTGCTGTCTTGTTTGACACAACTACACTTGCACATGAAGGAACACACACGCACACACTCATTGACACTCCAGAGCCCCCCCCCCCCCCCTCTTCTCCACAATGTATTTCGGTTGGTACGGTGAACACTTCAAAGACACAGGCCTGTGTAATCTGCCGGCGATCTCGGCAGACTGTGCTCTTGCTCCTCATCTACTGAAACTGAAGAAGGTTGAAAGCAAGGAGAGACGCCCCCGGCCATAACTGCAGATACATAGAAGAACCTTATTAAGAACAAATCTGTCATTATTTAACAGATGCCTGGGATGCTGCAAAGGCCTGTGGTTTGGCTTTATTTATACTCAATTAAAGCAGGGACTATGAATACCGTTAGCGGCCGACAGCTTCGCAAATTTTTCAGACCGGGGGAAAAAGTATTTTGACACTAAGATTCGCACCAGTGGCTCCGTCACGGTGACTTTTTTCAGCTTTCTGACTCAGAGTTTCATATTCATGCTTCTGAGAAGATGGCCCGTTAGCACTGAGCAGACACTTTACACGCTCAACCTTCGGAAGTGTTGTAGCATGTTCTGTGCTACAACAACATTTCATTGATCCCGTTGGGGAAGCTCTGTGGTGGAAGTCATTTAGAAATAAACAAAGTAACTGAGTATTTATTTGTTTAGTTAGTGAAATTGGCTTTGCATTGCATGAAACACAGTGTTTCAGTGATACATTAAAGGAAAACTCAGGCTGCATGTCAGGCTGGTTTCATAACAAAAAGTTTACATTTGAATAATTACAGAGAAATCCAAACAAAAGCATAAAGCATTATAGATAAAGTAAAAACAATAATATTTAGTGTGTTTATTGTTGTGCTGAGTCAAATACCTGATAACAAGCTGTTAAAGAAAACTAAACTAACTTCAGGCAGCATTGCATCACACACATTGTGCTTATGTCAGGACTCTGCAGAGAACATGATACAGTGTGAGGGGGAGTTGCTTTGAATTGCACAAGCCAGGAGGGAGGATGCTGGGGAAAGTAGTTTTGTTGTTGGATTATGGATATTGCACAGGTTTATGTATCTGTAGCTTTGCATCATTGACAGTAATGGGATGTATTGTACACGGTTCTATTAACGGTGAATTGGAGGAACTTCTTGCACTGCTTACGCTGCAGTGTAGCATTCGGCTGAGATATAGAGTGTATATCTGTACACAGAATATATACACACACACACACACACACACACACACACACACACACACACACACACACACACACACACACACACACACACACACACACACACACACACACACACAACACACACATCTCACAAGGCTTCTTCTACTTTTTGTTTCTCTTTGTGCTCTCCCCTTTCCATCTGACCCTCACCACCTCCTTCATAAACCACCAGTTCTCCATCACACACACACACACACACACACACACACACACACACACACACACACACACACACACACACACACACACACGCACACACACACACATCATCACACATACACACTAACCTCTTCTCCAACTCCCTGACCTCAACCCATACACCCCCTGAAACCTTCGGGGCTACAGAGGAAAGGTGTTTGAAACATACACACATCCTGTCTGTGGAAATATAGTTCAGCACACACTCGCCAAGTGAAGAACACACACACACACACAGCAACACACACACGCTGTGTCATATTACACCATGAGTTGAGCTTATGTGAGGCTTCTGCACTGTTAGATCTCAAACAGTGGGAAGAATATAGAAGAGGAGGATCCAACAACCTTTCCCTTCTCCCGGGAAACAAAGAGGAACTAAAACATGCATACGTACATGCACACGATGGCACATCGGGTGTGTTGCTTTCTGGCACACAACAGGAAGACGCTGCGGTTCTCACAGTGCAGACGGAGCTAAAGCTTTCAGAATTGAGAATCAAACTGAAAGGTTGATTGAAAAATCACTTCCAATATGTCTCTCCCCTTCGGTGAAGCCAAATAGGAACGAAACCCAGGCGGAGAGGAGCAACATCTTCTTTGTTTATGGGAAATGTGGTCTTCATTTTGAGAAACGCTGGCATTAACACATACCACTGGTGTCAGTTGAACGCTCGCAGTGGTCACATTTGTTTGCACTAATCATTCTTTGGTGTCACCATTAATTTAATCACGATATTTCTGTGTGTATAAATGCTACATTTTGCACCTCTTATGCAAAAACATTTACAGTATCTCTGACACTGGCAGTATGTCTCCGCTGGTGCAAACATAAACATGGACATCTGATGCAGGCTCATCCACCTCGTCATCAGTTGCTCTGCCTTTGTTTCACAGAGGGATGCCGGATGAGTCTGGCCTCTTAGAGATAGACACAATGCCAATTAGGCACACGCAGACGCATGCATGCACACACGCGTATACATACATGAATTCATGGCAAGTGCTGTGGCCCTACACAAACCCGAATGCGGGAGTAACAAGCTGTTTGTTTCTCAAGTATGAACGATGTGTAGGATTTGACAGTGGAGAGATAGAATAGGGTAGAAGTTTGAATACCCACCTTGATGTTTTTTCTGTTATTCGCCCTCACATTTGGACCCTCAGGGGAGTTCCCGTTGTACCGAAGCGGAAGGGGAAGGTGGGTGGTAAACCGAGGCTGCGAGTGCACCAGCAGGGTAGGTAGTAGGTGGCATTCATATGGCTGTTGTTTTGAAGACATTCTGCATCTCACTTATCCATCAAGAATGCTAATTTCCAAAGTGTTGTTACAGCAGGAAAAGGAAATGGGTTTAAAGCAGAGTGCCATGTTTGTTGTAGCATGGGCACCAGCAGCTGGTGTTATCAGTGCCAGGGTCACAGCCACAGTACTAACACGTATTCCCTGTGCAGGATGCTCATGTAAAAGGAAGAATTAACAGGGAAAGCAATGGGAATAGGCTTCTATCTGTTGTGTGATGTGCAGATTGACAGATAGAGCATTGGTATTGAATTTGTGACGATGACGACAGTCGCAGCCCGCTGACTTTTCTAACACGCCCAATGAGCTCATGTGTTGTCGACAGCACTCGTGGTGTTCGTCATCCGAAGCATTTGGCTGATCTGACTTGGAGCGACTACAAAACATTAGCGTTTACCGCCTATCACTGAAGGCCGAGCCACGCAGCACGCTGCCAGCTTGACTGTGAACTTAGTGGGGAACCAACATAAAGGGCAGGGGAGGGCTTTTACACTCCTCACCTCACTTCATCTTTGTTTTCCATTCACACTCTCAATGAAACATTGGTTGTGAGTACTAGCCGTCATTTAAGGTACACCTGCAAAAATGTGTCCAATTGACAAACTCACCTTTACATCTGCTCAACATCAACGACGACGTGTTTGAATGTGCAGATATTGTTCCAAAGTTTGCTCATGATTTGTTTCAAGTTGTGGAATCAATTCTAAACGGATAACTGCACAACTGGCTGAGCTTCCTCGCTGCTTTGTGTTGCAACCAAAGAGACATTGAGATGAAGAAATAGCTTGTACCCAATCTCTGTTTCCTCCGTCTCTTCTATTGTGCAGTTGGAATCCACCTAACCCCCAGCCACCCTCCCCTCCCTCCTCACAAATGGTATTTTCTTGTTTAATTTAACAAGAAATGAGTAGTAAATGAAAGCTCAGGCCTCAAATCCCCAACGCGCCTTGTGCTCTGCTCTCCACTCCCCTATGAAAAGGCAATTTGTGAAATTATGTGATAGAGTAATTAGATGGAATTCACCCCCCTCCTCCCCACTACACACACACCACCCGTATCCCCCCCTTTAGATTGTTGCCTTGCTAAACTGAGGTAGGTGTGTGTGTGTGTGTGTGTGTGTGTGTAGGGCAGGGGGGTTTGGCATTCAGAGTGTTAGCATCGGTATATTAGCCTGGCTGACTGGGACACACACTCTCATACACATTATCACTAACACTCTCTCATTCTGGATCTCCTCCCCTCCTATTTGTACACAGACTCAGTGTAACGAGGGGCAGCCGTGATCGCAGCTCATAAAAGAAACCAACCCGCAAACCCTCAATGAGCCGCTTTTCTTCCTCCTCCTCCTTTCTCCTCTTAAAATGTACAAAATGCACAGAGAGAGTATAAAAAATCCAACTGGAAGGCATAATCCCCCTTTAATATAATTAGAGTCTAATTTAACCGCTCGTGTACGCAGATGTAGCCGAGCTAGGGGAGCGCCGTTACCCCCCTTGGAAATGTTTTTTTTTTTTTAAACACAGCAGCGTGCAGCAGGCTTTTGAGCAGAAACAGGTGTGAAAAGCAATATAATTCACTTCTGCGCTGGCAGAGGAGGGCAAGAGACTCGTTGTTGTGGGCCCTGGGTGGTGGGGGAATCCAGGCTGGGTGTGCAGGGAGGGAGCGGGGTGAGAGGAGGTGATGGATGGATGGGCGGGTGGATGGATGGATCGGTGCACTAATCATTAAAGGCAATATGTTTTCCCTTATATCTTAATGCTTTCAGTTGGGATTGAACAGCAGCAGATTCTCAACTTTGTTGTCAAGTTTGTTTGGAGAGTTGCTTTCTGTAGTTTGAACGGGGGCCTCTGTGATGGACGTTACACTTTGTTTGTTTGTTGGTTTTAGTAACAAATGACCGAATAAAAGCATCGCTTCAAAGGAATTGCGCATCGGGAATAGTTTAAACATGTCAAGTGTTCTTATAATGGTCGTGGAGTGACCCACTAATTTGCTTTATCTGTTGTTCATAGAGAAAATATAATCATTACGAAGGTTCAGCAGATTGTTCCTGCAGACCGATCACTTCCTGAACCTTTCAGCCGAGAGAACACAAACCAGATATGTAAAGCCTCATCCAAACAACAGAAGGGAGGGAAAAAAAATCTTTTTCGAGGTCAGAGTTCGCCATTGCCTCAGATGCCATTAGTCTTCGGCTGTTTATTGCTGGAGCCTGGACATGTCATCACCCTGGTCACCCGCTGCAACCCTGACCCGCCATGGCAACCCATGTCTGGAAGTAACGTGTTATCCTACGCGTCCAACCAATTCTGTACACGCAAAAATAGTTCATCTGAAGTTGGTTTTATTACTTAGTACGGTGCTAATAAGGAGAAGGGGAAGAAAGAGGAGATGACATTATGACAGTGGTACATGTTTATGACTACGGTCTTCCTGTGTTGAGACTTGTTTGTCTTTACTTTCACTGCAAAAAATGAATTTCTCATGACAAATAATTTCCATTTCCTGATTAATAGCTATGAAAAGACATAAGGAAGCTAGCTTTAACGGAGAAAATCAGCTGACTATGTATTTTTATTGATTTATTCATCAATGGCAACACAGGCACGATGTCCATCATGATACTGTAAAGTAATATAATGGCCAATGTGGCCTGGTGTCTCCGATTAGGTCTTAATTCAATCTAAGTGGCAGGCAGAATCTTAGGCGCCACTGCATTAGTATTTCAAAGAGGTCTTAAGAGACGACAGACAGACGGACAGATCTGCCAAAGTCCTAGCGTGACACTGTGATGAGACAGAGCGGCGTTGGAAAATAAGAACAAGTCTTATTCTCAGCATTTTCATTCGCTTTCAGAAAGTTTATCGCTGGGAATGGAAATGGCCTTGGGCTGTGTGTTTGTGTGTGTGTGCAATTATCTCTGAGGGTTAGTGTTTGTATAAATGTGTGTCTGATTTCTTAAGTACATGTGTGCGACTATTAGTGTGTGTCGCGTGTGTGTTTGTACGAGGGCATTTGGAAGTAAAGACTTACGTACGTATCAATCGCACGAGTGGTTGGTGTCAAAGAGGAGGCAGCTGAGTCAACCTGCCTACCCCCACAACACACACACACACACACACACACTCATACTGTGCCCCAACCCCCACATTACCCCACACCTTGTAATGAAAACATCATCAATTATCCCTCTTGACAGGCCCCAGGGACCAAAGGCAGACAGCTCTCTTTGGGGGCTTCTCTTTGTGGACTGACCCTCACAGACACACAGACTCGCTACTCACACAATTTGCAAACATTTTACCGAGCATGCATGTTCATTCTAATGTGTGTGTATTAAAAGCCAATGAAACATCCTCTCCAGGAGCATATACAGTGGTCCATGTGCGTGTGTGTGTGTGTGTGTGTGTGCTATGTATGTTGTACTGGAGGTGTTGTGGAGAGGGGGTTTGGTATGGTCGGGGCAGAGGGAAACCATCAGTCTTGACACGGACTCCTGAAAGGCCATCTGTTTCATGATTGATGGATGGAGTGATGGATGGATGAGTAGATGAATAGATGGATGGAGGGATACAGTAGATGAATAGAACAACTGACACATGGCAGATGTTGGCGGTTCGGAAGATACTTATTAGTTTGCAGAACTATCAGGGTGAAATTGAGAAGTTATCGTCACGTATGACACTGCTGGATCATACGATGAGATTCATTCTTCTTGACTGTTGTTTAGAAGAAACTAACTTTCTATCTGCTTTTGGGATCTTCCAGACGTTCCACTACCTTGGTACAGATGTAGTTTATGTTCCTTACCTTAATGCATTTCATAAGTTTGGTTTTCTAAGCAGAGTTGAGGTTTATTGACCATTTCAGAGTTTGTTTTTATCAGATCAGGTCGGTTCAGAGTCTGAATGTCCATTACAGATTACTTACTGCTTAGTTGGGGATTTTCTTTTCTTTTGAAAATGTATTGTTATTTGAGGATATTCCAACTAATCCCACTCTCAAAGCAGGCTGAGCAATTAGTTGCAAATATATATATATATAGTCCAGGTCAGGTCTTTAACAAAGTCTTTACATTTCGGTCAACCCTTTATTTTAACTTTCTCTCTCACTTTCTCCTCTGCTTCTTGTATCGTTTTACCCTCTTTTTAAAAGCCCTCAAGGGTAGTTAACTTTTAATTCATGCCACCTTTGAACTTCTCCAAAATGTCTGCCATAGATCTAGTCCAAAAGCAAGCGCGTGTGTGTGTGTGTGTGTGTGTGTGTGTGTGTGTGTGTGTGTGTGTGTGTGTGTGTGTTGATCTGGCCTTAGTCAAGGGGCGGGTTAGAGTGTTTCCTTGAGAACGTGAGAACTTTACAGACCCTCAAGGTCGGTCAGTAGCACTGGAGGGGATCACCAGTCACAAGAGATCTAACATGGCTCCCCAGAATACACACACACACACACACACACACACACACACACACACACACACACACACACACACACACACACAAACACGTTCATTTTTCGTTCGTGTTTAAAGTGTAGGAGCTTGTTTTTAGTTTCTCTCTCTACAAATTATTCTAAAATGTTACCAGCCCAGTGATTGGCTCAATTACAGCTTAATGGTTGTTTTTTGTTTCAAATGTAAAAATGATTAAATATCCTACTCTTTCATTTCTCAATTACCTTGTCACCATCTTCTTCTTTTATCTTCTTGTTCTTTGTGTCTCCCCTCCCCCCCCAACCCTCATATCATTTCATAGTAGGGAAACTATGAAACAGTTCAGTGTGTGGTTTCATTGTCGTACGTCTGAGTGATTGATGGCTTCATGCTGAAGCTGTGTTTCACACTGCTTCTATTTTTCATTATCAGCTGTATGTGATGAGTGTGTGTGTGTGTGTGTGTGTGTGTGTGTGTGTGTGTGTGTGTGTGTGTGTGTGTGTGTCTTCAGAGTGGACAAAGGCCCAATAACTCGGATATGTGAAATCGTTCTTGGTTTGGTACCCACTAATCATTTTACGACGATTTGCAAATCCGAAGAAGACGCTCACTCTCAGCCCTCAGACACACACAACTATGCTCAGATGCAAACACACACACACACACAGGCACACACTTTTGCATAGGTCCACAACAGTGATGTCAGGGCCTGGGTGGGGTGTGGAGTTCCCCACCATCACTGTGGTATTTATTGGAGAGTGAGTGGCAAGTTGACGTGTGCAAGAGTCAGGGGAAAATATTGTCATAAGTCTGTGGTTAGCTCGCAATGATTTTATCCAACACTTGGAGATTAGCAAAGCTAGCACTTTAGCCTCCCATTTTCAATGCAAGCATGTGCATTACCTCCAAGATACTTCCTTTTTTTGTTTTAAAAAACTCCTTGAATAAAACTTTAGAAGTAAAATGTTCACCTCTAAAGAAACAGAGTTTAGCATAGCTTCTGTGCATCGCATGATTTTGTTCAGCCAGTGATATATTAAATCTGCTAAGTGTGAAATCACATTAGCGCTAGCTGTTAGCCATTATCCATTAGGCTGTGTTTGGTGATCCAGAGGATTGTGGGATCTTTTCTGGCTGGAGTCAGCAGCTCAATACCTTTTACTTACAGCAACTGCAGCAGCCTGCCCTAGATACATTTGGTGTGTGTGTGTATGTGTGATTGCATATGCAGTTGTGCTATTATTTGTATGTGTCAGCTTCATGTCTCTTTTGTAAGTGCTCTGTATGAGTGTGTGCGTGTCTTTGTGTCTCATTCCATGCGTGTGCTTGATGGATCCTGTGGCTTTGCCGTCGTGGTAATCAGTTTGCGCGTTGGCTGAACTAATTTATCAATTCAGTTCCTCCCACTTGTATTCTCTTCCATGCGTGAACCCTCTCTCTCTTTCCCCCCACACTCTGTCTCCCTCTCAGACAAAACACTTCTTTCTGAAAAATCATAAGGGTTTCCTATCTTTTATGCATGCCTTCTGCCTCTCTGACTTCTCTCTCTCTCTCTCTCTCTCCTCTCTTCCTCCATGACTCCCTCGCTCTCAGTTTTGATATAATGTACAGCCGCCTTACATTTTAATGGCTTAGAACCATGATATCATAGCAATATTGGTGCACTTGCGCTGTTTCAAAGGCAATGGGAGAGAGAGAGCTATGACTCATAGATGAGATGTCTCGTAATATCTATCCATAACTCATCATTTTACACTTTCGTGTCTCCTAATGTTATGATTGAGGTGTTCTGTATAAAACACTGTAAGGCTCATGTGCACTATAGGCAGGTGGTATGGAGAGTATGCCCATAGGCTGGTTGTGTGTTTACACTTGGCCAGCTGACCCAAAGGTGCCCCTGTGGAGCGTGTGTGTGTGTGTGTGTGTGTGTGTGTGTGTGCATGACAATGTAAGTGTGTATGTTTGTATGTGGAAATTGTTTGTCTGTGGTGTGTATATTTGTGTGTCAGAATGTGTTTGTGTGTCCAGTGGAGTGAGGGAAATCATAGCTAGTGAACCAGGTGGTGAATGCAGACAGGCAATAACTCATGCTAGAGGAGTCCGACAAAGCTGAGGGCTCGGAGAGGAGATATGGTGGGAAAACCCTCGCCAACGCACACGCGCTTTATTTCTTCTCACCTTTCACTATCACTTCTTCTTTCCCTCTTTCAAACATGTTTGTATTCCTCCCATCATCACGTCTTTCGTTTTCCTAATTCCTCTGTCTTACGACACCCTCTATTATATCTCACGTTGCATATTTGTCAGCTTTTTTCTCCTCTCTCTCCTTCCACTCTCTCTGAAGCGTGCTGTTGTTGCGTTAGCGATGGCGAGGGGGAAGCGAACAGGGCTGAGGGTGCTGCTCACTTGTTTGTTACGACAGATTAAGTAATTGATTTGTAAAAGTGGTGCACTGATGGAGAAGGCCCTCCGCCGTTGAAGACGAGGAGGGAGAGAGGAAGCAGAAGAGGGAGATGGAGGGATGCATTTACGCAGAAAGAGTGGCGAGGATATTAAAATGGAAGAAAATGGTAAAGAGAGGAGTTAAGTGGAGGTGGGAGAAAAGAGGGGAGAAAAAGAAGGCAGCATGAGATAGTTAAGCAAAAAGCTAAATTTAGAACAGAGGGATGGAGGGGGCGGAGACGGGTGAAGAAGATAGTGAGATGTAGGAATGAGGGGAAGTAGGGAGGGGTGTAGCTGTACTTTGAATGACAGAGATGTCAGAGAAAGAGAGAGGAGGAAGAGAAAGAAATCTTCATCTTTCAATAGCATTGGCTGCTTCCTCCTTCCCTTTTATTCTTGCCGCTCTGCAGAGCATAAGGGAGCAATTGTGAAGTGCCCTTGTCTAGTTTCAGCATTTCCCCAACCCAGGTTTGTTTCACCCCCTCGGGGCCAACGGTGAGTTTCTAATTAAAACGTTGGGGGCAAAAGGGTAATTATGATAATAACATAATAATATCGCCAGGGTTATTAGAATGTTATGTGGTCCCAAAATTGCTTCCTCAGAGAGATCAGATTTCAGTGGCAGTACGTGAAGTCAAATTTCCTTGAAAGTCAGGTGAAATGAAATGGATTCCCTCCTGGTCGAGGTGCAATCCGACAGTCTGATTCCCACAGGCACTGAGTCTAAAAAAAAGCCTTTTACTTTCATCACAATGACATATCCGACCCCCCCCCCTCGCTTACTTTTAAGCTCAATTTGTTCAGAAGACTTCATGTGGTTAGGAAGTCCACTTGTTTTTGAGTTTTTGCTGTTCTGAACTCTCTCGTTATAGCACTTTGTTTCTCTGCCGCGCTTAACGAGCTCTGTGTATCGTAGCTTTGTGTAACAAGAGGACATTTGTTTTTAAGCTTAGAGATCACTGCTAGCTCCGAGCACTGTAGCTCGGAGCTAGCATGCTGTTGCTTTGAGGGGTTATCCTGCTGTTTTCTCTCAGCTTTCTGTGGTACCTGACTGGGATGAGGCTTTGTGGATCCCTCCTACTCCCCATTTACACACCCCCTCCATCTCAGGCAGCCCTGAGGCAGCCCACCTCCAGCTGTGGCTGCCGTTCACTGCGCCGCTTGGTGCAAGTACCGATTGCTTTGGAGTGCCTCCCCTCGCTCAAATAGGCAGTAATTACGGGCTTAAAGAGGTTTAGTGGTCCAGCAAACTACATAATCACCCCCTGAATTAGCCCCAGCTCATCAGCCTCAGTCCAACGAGCAGCGCTTACCACTAGCACTAGCTAGCATGCTGCACCCCCTTTCCTTTATTGCACAGAGGGAAGCACAGCAGCAGGTGTTGTGCAACATCCGGCCCCCTTAATAAATTTAGCCTCCCCTGAGCTGGAATGGGGCGGACTAATGAAGCACGCCCTCGATCTTAGTGAAAACAACCAGAGAGTACAGACACACATACGGCACACACTATAAGATCCTTCAGTATCAACAGACTTCATCCTTTACATTCTGTGTTAACAACAATACAGCACTTTGTTAAAACTTGAGGCTCGGTCATGTGCATACTTGCTATAAGCTGCAGTATACATAAAAGCTGGAGACCCACCCAACTGTAAAGCACACGGATCATTGTTCACACCCTGAAGCTGCAGCAGGAGCAGCTAGCAGCGTTATCTCATGCGCCCTGAGAGTTTTAGAAAAGCAATGAATGATGCTAATCATCAATTATCAGTGGAGAACCTGGTAGTGCTGTACATTGTCTAATCCACTTTGTACTAGAGCTTTAATGACATACTTTTCACCCTTTGCCTCACCAGCTAACTAGATTTATCTCATTCCCATAGGCAAGAGCGCTGTGAGATTTCCCTAAATCAACAAAAGCTGTTTTTTGAGAGGGAAAATGCTCATTAATGAATGAAAAGCCCAAGAACATCTGTTTTTGTTCTTCCATTTTTTTATCATCACAAGAGATGGAGAGATTTGATGACAAAAACAGTTTGAAAGGGGGTTAGTTTCCCATTTCTGGTGTATATATCATGATTTCTAACAAAAAAAAGAAAGAAAAGCGGTGATGAATTATTCATGGTACAAGCTTTGAGTTGGTTTACCTTAGTCCAAAGCCATAAAATAGTCTGTTTCTTTCTGCTTTTTTTTGTGCGCTTTAACAGCACTAAGCGGGGGCGTTTCTTTTGCGCAGACTTCGCAGAGGGCACTCTGAAACGTTCATCCTATAGTTGGTTCATTTCGAGTCGCTCAAAAGATCTGCTTTTGCTCTGTTTTGTTATTTTGCATTGGAGCAGCCCGAATCAGAGGAAATTAGGTTAGGGGTGCTTTGTTTTTTTCTGTTGTTGTTTTGTTCGGTCTCACTCTCTTTTCTTTTTTCTTTAATCCCCCCTTTCTCCCAGAGCCAGCTTTGTTGCTGGGTCCCTGCTCCCTAATGAAGTCAAAGGGATGTCAGTCGATGCCACCTACACAGAAAGGAATTTGAAATGGCGTAGCTCTCTCAGCGCATTGTGAAACACACAGACACAGGATGAAACTTCCACCCAATGAGGAAGACATTTAAAAAACAAACATTGGAAGCTTTTTGCATGACATACAACAGGCTTACAGTTTGGAACGCTTGTTTTAAAATCTGCTTGTGCTCAGAGTTCTGGGCATTTGTTTGTTAGCATAACAACAACATGCCTCCCCAAATATTTAAGGTAATCTCATACACGTCTGGCAGCAGCACGGCTACACTTCCAGTAAAGTGTGTGTGTGGTTGTGTGTGTGTGTGTGTGTGTGTGTGTGTGTGTGTGTGTGTGACAGTTTGGTATGATGTCCTTCTAGCCAAAAAGGCCCCCGGATTAGCCATCAGGCATTCCTGATGGGCAGCTCGGTTTCCACGGAGATTTGACCTGGGAACAGTTAGGGGAACAGACCTGACCGAGTCGAGGCTTTTCACTTTTACCTCATTTGGCACATTCAAGTTAATTACCACGCGAGATGTTGGTGGTGTTTTGGGTTGTTGGGGTTCAGAGTTCACTAAAAGTAAATTGTTGCACATTAACAAGTTGTTTACTGTAATTCTTTGCATTTTCGGGCGTTCTTGTGCCTCGTGGTGAACCCCGACCAACTGCTGGTGAAGTCAGCTTACTCAAAATACCACTGACCCGCGTCTGTTATCCACAGATTGTGCAGTGTCACGGCCTCTTTTTGAGGCGCGTCACATGACTGTGACAACATATGATTTTCCTCTCTCTTATTTCTCCTTCCATCCTGTTTCATGGTTGCAGTTTTATAACGCTAATGTGGCGTGTCAAGCCTTTTTAATGGGATGCACAGAGGCTGGGGAAGCGCGGCTTTAAATAGAAATATATGCAGCGATAACACCATAACATGATTGGCTAAAGAAGGAACGGGACTGAGGGGACGGTGGCTGCAGTGAATTGGTTTACAAAGATGGAATCACTCCATTAAGAAGGAGATGTAATATTAAAATGTAGGGTATCATTTAAAAATGCAGTATATATGTTTTAAGATGAATGTATTTAATTATTTACACAACGTTATTTGACATTTATTACTTAAGTAAAACATCTAGAATGAGTAAAGAGCAAATAAAACATGGAAAGGTTTAATTTTAACACGATTCAAAGTGTTGTTTTGTCAATTTTTATGTCATTTTCATAAGGTGGATGCCGTATTTCTGAGCCAAAGTAAAACGTATTTGAAGCAGTGAGTGGAGGAGAGGGAGAGAGAGAGAGGGAGAGAGAGAGGGAGAGAGAGAGAGAGAGAGAGAGAGAGAAGAGAGGGGAGAGAGAGAGAGAGAGAGAGAGAGAGATAGAGGTACTATAGACATATATATATCCATACTATCTATATAAGATATTATCGCGAGATAGAATCTATCTGACATATGTTATCTATAGATGATAGATCCAGAGACATACTACGTATACATAGATGATTCCCTACTACCTGCTCGCTCTATATACCAGATTCGCTCAATATCGATGTAGATATACATATCTAGATCTATCTCTCTCGCTATCTCAAATCTCTCCATCTCTCTCTGACCATATCTATCTCCTAATCTCTCTCTCTATCATACCTCTCCCCTCTCCCTCACCTTCTTATCTGCGCCCTCTAAGATAATCTCAGATATCTCCAAGAGTCCTTCTCTCCCTACTCTCTCTTCGCTATCTTATCTCTCTCTCGACTCCTCTCTCTCTCTCTCTCTAGCCTATTCTCGCCTCTCTCTCTCTCCTCCTCCTATCTCTCTCTGCACCGCACTAGATCATCAGTGAGAGAGAGAGAGGAAAGACGACCTGGTTTTGCTGAAGAGGCTACATGAAGAGACAAAAAAACAGCAACAAGATAAAAGACATATTTTAAACAGCCCTCCCTTCTTGGTGAAGTGGAGAATCCCCGACAAAAGAGTGACTCAGACTCTCTCTCTTTTCCTTCCCCCTCTTGGTGCTGCAGACTAAGGATCTGGAGAGTTATTGCTCCTGCAGATGAGAGTAAGATATTATTTGGACAGTTTGTCCTGTAAGGTCAAATGTCCGGTCGACACAACAGTCTCGTGTGTTGTCAAAGTGACCACGAGCAGCAGCTGCTCTCTCACTGTAACACCATTCTACCTCCAGGTTTCTCAAACATGAACGTGAAAGCACAACAAGAAATCAGAAACATAACGCTGCTCAAATGTAAGACTTTCAAATAAGATCCACTAAAGTCCACCCAAGAAGAGATGAAATCAAATCTGACTTTAACATGATGTATTCTGCAGAGCCGTGTTATCATCTGAAACTGATGGAGCTTTGTTTCTAATCATTTATTAAATATATCAAGTACTCTGTTTACTATTGTTGCCGCCCTGCTAACTGTAATGCTTGACATATAGTGCTCTGTCGAGAACAGTTTTAGACAGGACAGTGGGAGTAAAGAGGGGTCTTGCAGAATATTTATGCTGTTATCTCTTTTTTTTTAAACCCCTAGGGCTCCAGATATCCATTTCCATGTCTCCTCCCCTGCCTCCTCCTTCCCTCTTCCTCTCGTTCCTTCTCTCCGTCTATCTATCCCTCTCTTGTTCTTGTGTGAGGGGGGAAGAGAGGAAGACGATCAGACAGGGAGGGGATGTTACTGATGCTCAGTTACTCACCCACACACACATCTGCACGCAAACACACACACTCGTATATATGACCAGGCACAGCTGAACTTGTAGGCCCAGCAAGTCCACACACACACACACACATTCTAATGTACATGCAGAGAGGGGAACATGAACACACACACACACACAAGCTAAATCTTTGACTCAAATGGACACTTTGCAACAGACGTGCACACACACACACACACACACACACACACACACACACACACACACACACACACACGGATTGATAAGACACACAGAGCAGAGAAGTGAAAACACACACCCCTCCTGGCACCCACATGCTCAGAGTGCAGCGGCGAGCGGCGAGCAGGGTGGAAACTCTCATGAAAGGAGTTGTATATTTGGAGAAGACATATCATTAAGATAGGCGGAGGGAAGAGGGAAGGGAGGGAAGGATGCGCAGAAACTTTCCATCTGCTCTTTTAGAGAACATGTTATTGCTTTTACTCACTAAAGGTCTTTCTCTCTCTCTCTCTCTCTCTCTCTCTCTCTCTCTCTCTCTCTCTCTCTCTCTCTCGCTCTCTCTCTCGCTCTCTCTCAACCCGCTGAATCACTGCCAAAGGCTGTTAAGACACCAGAATCACTCACAGACAATATTAAACTGGGCGACTTGTTGCTCAGCGAGAAACTAAATCACAGTGTTTTGACAGATAGGAGCTAATTTGCTGGTTTGGAAAAAAAAGGAGGACAAAAACAGTTTTGATGTACTGGCTTTCAGACCATCTCTTCCTGCTGACTCGTCCATTAAGTGCGTCTTATTTAGTACGTGAAGACTCTGGCACATGCAGCACATGCAGGACGTTCTATTAGGGGCAGAATGCAGTGGTGGAAGACGTTTTCAGATCCTTTACTTAGATAAAAAAAGCAATACCACAATGTAAAAACACAAACCTACAAGCTAAAGTCTGCATGAAATATATATAATATACTTGCATTCATGCATAGACAGCATTTTCCTATTGTAGCTGATGCAGGTGAAGCTCATTTTTACTCATTGTATATGCTGTTAGATAGCTTTTCCTACAAGAACTTCAAATGCGTACTTATTTACTTGGTTACTTTCCACCACTGGCAGGATATGTGTCGAGCACACTCATGCAACCAGTGCGTATCTTCTCCCAGTGCTGATGCAGGTGATTGCGTGTGTGTCTGACTGTGTGTGACTAGTTGTGTACATCTGTCGGCCTGCGTGTGTGTGTTTGTGTGTGTGCTGGGACGCTAGAGGGAGGGAAGCATTGAAACAGGGTGTATTTGTGCTGTAACTGTGTCTCCTGGCATGGCCGCAACCCCCCCGATATCACGAGGCAGACACTCCTGCTTCCACACATCTGCGACACGTAGAATGGACACATTGATCTTTTCGTGTTACAATCGGCTCAATAAAAATTTGAAAGACGCGTTATTCACATGATTAACTCGAATATATATCCGCAGAAAGTGAGTGTGTGGCGTTCATATGTAGAACATCAGCTGACACAAGCACACAAGTTTTCTCACGTCACGTGGACAGAAGAGCGCTGCCCCACATGTGTTATTTTATAGATATTATCTGATCAGTCTACAGTACGGAAGATACTTGTGCATACACACACACACGGAGTGTATGAATGGACGGACTGTTCGCATGCATGTTTGCACACAGACACACACACACACACACACACATATGAAGGCACACAAAACTGACTAGAGGCGACAATGCAATTATAACTTAGCGCATTAAATTAGCCTCCTTGTGTTCCCATTCCCCACAACCAATCACATGGATAAGGGAAGGCTGGGAAAAAGTCACCCTCTGCTCTCGCTCTGCTGTGTCATCCCAGCTTTAAACACAATCCTGTTCATTATGCGCTGAAACGACTGTAATAAAAAATGAAAACGCTGGCGCCGCACTGATTTTGCACGTCTGATTGACTATTTTAGTGTGTTGTGTTCGTGCAAGACTAGCTGTATTATACAGTAGCCCCCATCTGTGTGGCACCTATTGTTGGTCACCATAACAAGGAAGAATAACTGGACACATGTCAGCGTGTGTGAAATCACAAGAAAACATTATTTTGTGTTGGATTTGCTAGTTTGATGTAAGAAAATAAAGATTTAGGGACTTTTTGTAATTGATGGTCTGAATGCATGTGTAAGGCTACGTCGTTAGCATCCTTCAGTGGTGGTCTTTGCCTGTTTTCAAAAAAGTTCCTAAAATATGTTTTTTTTTTTAACTTTTATTGATTGAATTGAAAACAGAACGTCGGGAATTTTTCCCTCACAAAAATCACAAGGAAATTTGAATTTGTTTTTGCAGAATTTGTCATCCCGTGATCTTTATTGATCCTCTGGTTGTATCTCTTTCTTTCCTAAATGTATACAAAGCATTTTCTGAATATACATAGTTTCAAGTTCGTGCTATTCCTTCAACAATCTTTTCTCTCCCCTGTTCCTCCCTCCTCCCTCCTCTCTCCTCTTTTATGGCCTGCCTATGGTGTTCAGCACAGTCCATGTCTTGTCTCAGTCATGAACAGCACATTGTCCTCCACAAGGCCCCGTGCAACTGTGATACCCCCCCCCCCCCACACACACACACACACACACACACACTAATATAAATCAACACACTCCCCGAGTTCACATTTATCCAATTTATTCATTCCATGTATTTAAACAGGTGGCTGGACTTTAACTGTTCTCGGCCGGCTCCTGGAGGAGGGGGGCGTCGGTGGTTTGTGTTTAAACACGGCGCTTGTCTTTCCCACATGAACTGTTGTTCACGTGTCATATTTACGAGTCTTCAGATACATATGAAGTAATCTCAGAGTAAAGTAAAGGACGAATAAAAAGAGTTGTGAGTAAAGTAAAGGAAATGGATCTACGTTAGAGATGTATAACACTGTTCCTCCCTCTCACTCGCAGATACTTTGTTATTTAAGATCATAGATACTGAAAAGGAAATGAAAGGAGAACAAATGCTCCTGTTTTAAGCGGGTACTCTTTCAGTCTTTAAGGTTTCTCTCCACTTAAACTGCAGAAGTGATTAAAGCAAAGTGGCAAACTTAACTCAGTCATGTTGTTGTACCAACTGCAATAAGGATAAAGGCAAACAGCAGCAATAAAGACAAGAGATTTTACTTTCCCTTGTCTGTATTCCGTCGGGTTAACTGTTACATATTCCCCGCTCACTGATTACATATGCAGCAGGGTGAAAAGGGGGCCGTCGACGCGAATATATTTGTGTAAGAGGCTGCCTAATTACCAGAGCTGGTTCTCCACTTCACTTAACTTTCTAATTGGCTTGCCTTTTTGGCTGCCATTAATTACAAGATTTCATATTCCATTAATGATCGGGGGGAGAGAGGCACGTTGCCGTGCACACGCTCACACATACTTACAGTATACATCCAGATAGACACACACACGGGCACATACTGACACCTACGCACCAATGAGCATGAGCACACATCTCATTTTCTACCTCTCATTACGCCCTATGATTTTGTGTGTATGTGTGTGTGAGTGTGTGTTTGTCTAACCTGTGCTCTACAATAACTCTTTCTTTCCTAAAAGGTACATCAAAACCTTTTTTCGGCAACAAGAAGCTTCATTAAACAATTAGCGATCAGCTTTTTTCTCATAGATGTTGTGTTTGTCTCCTGCAGCATCCCTACCCGTCAGAAGAACAGAAGAAACAGCTGGCGCAAGACACAGGCCTCACCATCCTACAAGTGAACAACTGGTAAGTCATTTCAGAGTTTACATGCAGTCGATTTCAGGGGTTTGTACCCCGAGGCTATCCAAGTTCTTAATGATCGGAATTAATGCCTGCACTCCACCCCTATTTTCATCCGACGCACACACAGAAACACACACACCACTTACCGAATCATCCTCACCTAGATCAATCCATCCAAAGAGATATGGCCTGGAGTGATTTTCCAAACCAACAGCTGAACTCAGCCCAAACATGAGCACCCGTTTTAATTAAGAGTCAAGCTACCGTCTGAAAACATCTAATAAAATCATCTAACATGCAAGTTGGATGATTTTATTGGATGTTTTTCCAGTCATACAAGAATGATTACTGAAAAAGTGCTAGCTCTGAGACCAACTATATGGTTTTAATTTGACTTATTTTGGTGTTTATGTGCTTTTTGTAGAAGCTTTTATTGTGATTAACATTTGTCCATGAACATCTCATTCAGCATTCATTGCTAGTTTACGAACCATATTGTCCTTGAAGCTAGCGTAAAGGAAATGTAACGGTGCTAAGGCTAAGTCCTTACCGCGGCGTTACCAACGACACACAGATTTGTACTCAAAATTGCAGCTGTAAACTTAAATGAAGTGGCATTACATTATAGCCGCAGCTGCTCATTAATCTCTTAAAAATCATTTAATTGGGTGTCCACTGACCATATATTCTTTTAATACATTATAATTTAGTACTTTTTCATTATGCAGTTAGCATTTTAAGTTGTCCTTGTTAGCAAGGAGCCTGGTCTGGAGGGTTGCAGCCTGATTGCTATCTTGCCTTTGCAAATTAATCCTCAGTAAGTGCCAAATAGCCTGTTAATTGGGCACAAGCGTGACGGACCGGTGCCATAAAATAACGTTGCTAACTAGCCGTTTTAACCTTAGGTAGCACTGTAGAAGGTAGAAAGGGGCCCTGTGTCCTTGTGCGGCTGGTCTTATCAGAGAGATGGCTATCAGCACATGCTTAGTGTTATTAGCCATGTCTAATTAAAGGGATTGGAGTCTGGGAAAGTGAGGCAGGGTCCGGGCAGAGGGTGTTTGATCTGAGCGGCCCTTAAAGTAATCCTTGAAAGTATCAGTTAGTTGCTATACAGGGCATGAAAGTGGAGACTCCAGAAAGGCAAAGAACAGCAGAAGGAGAGAGAGAGAGAGTTAAAGAGCCAGACGGAGTGAAAAATAGATGACGAGAAAGAGAGAACGATAAGGAGAGACGGAGAGAAAGAGATGAGACATGATAAATCCCCATTACCAGCAGTCTAATGATGTTAACATTATTCCCAGCCATTGTTCAATCTGAGACCTCAGAGACAGACAGACATCAGATTAGGGTATGGTGTATCAGTCTATGGAGAATTAATTTTATACCGGGCCAAGAATCATGTGCACACACACACACACACACACACACACACACACACACACACACACACACACACACACACACACACACACACACACACACACATACATACACACCTCCTGACCATAGGGAATCCTGTAGAGGTTATCAAATCATGTGACCCCTTTGAAATCCATTGGGGATCAATTCTTACAGCTGAGATAAATCTGTCTGTGTGTGTGTGTGTGTGTGTGTGTGTGTGTGTGTGTGTGTGTGTGAGAGAGAGAGAGAGAGAGTCAGTCAGTCACATGAACAGTAGCTTGGTCACTTAAGGCTCACTGTGTGCTCTCATTCTGTTTGTTGTTTTTATTGGTAGGGGGATAGCAACGCACCCTGAAGGTGTGTGTGCGTGTGTGTATTTGTGCATGACCAACACACACTGTGTAAATCGTGGGAGGTTAATCTTGGTTTGTAGAAGATGTTCTGTGTGTGTGTGTGTGTGTGTGTGTGTGTGTGTGTGTGTGTGTGTGTGTGTGTGTTAGAGAGGGGAACCGGGGGTGGTTAATCTAAGGGGTATTAGCTGTTAAACCCTGCATGCTGGGATCCCGCTGCCCCCTCACATTTCACTGTATACAAGTGTGTGTGCATGTGTGTGCGCGCGCTCTTGTCCAGAGGCATATTTCCATGCGCGGTTGTTCGAGCGAGCGAGCAGTACATTGAAGCATGGAAGGGTGATTGAGAAGGAAAACAATAAAGATGGGGTGACTGAGAGATAAAGACAAAGAAATGGAGAGAAGAAGAAGAAGAAGAAGAAGAAGAAGAAGAAGAAGAAGAAGAAGAGCAGGGATGGAGAGAGAGGAGATACAAAAGGATGAAAGGGAGAAAGAAAGATGGAGAGACAATCAGAGAGAGAGAGAAAGAGAGAGAGAGAGGTTACATTAGGGGAACTGCCATTTCGCAGGCGTGTTGTTGGTAGGGAAGCCCCGTCATTGGGTGTCTCCATAGCAACCCCCTGTGATGTTACCTCCTGACCTACTGATTTGGTGAAGTCAATTTTCCTAGCTGTGATTCTGTTTGTCAGTGATGTTGATGAACACACACTCGCTCACACACACAAGTGCGTGCATTTCTAAATTCTCTCAGAGTTACACACACACACACACACACACACATTTCCTCATGCGTTCCCTTGCATCGAATCAGGTCTACAGCTGTGACATCGAGCCGAAGAGGACTTGAGAAAGCATAAAACACTCAGTGGGAGCGAGTTTCACGGTCAAACGCTGGCCATCGGCATTGGATTCATGTCGAATGTCCGCAGATGAACTCATTGTCCCAACACAGGCAGAGCGAACAATGTACATGTACGACTGACAAATAAAACGCACAGTGCAACATCACACACACACACACACACACACACTCTCCCTTCCTCTCTCTGTCTGACACACACATAATCTCTTTACTCACGTGTGTTCAATGTCCTTTCCTTCACATGTGTACTCACACACTATCTCTCAAACACCCACATACAGTCTCTCTTTTTTCGCGCGCACTCACACACACCAGAGATGTGTTAACACACATGTCGATGTGTATTATTGATGAGTGAGCACGCGGTAGGGCTCAGCAGATTAAATAAAAATGCTAAAGGCCAGCAAGGGGCGCAGATCACTCATGAATTATTGGCAGAAATACGCAGCACCAGGGAATCTCAATTTGAATGGGGAAAGTGCTTGTGTGTGTGTGTGTGTGTGTGTGTGTGTGTGGTAATGCATGTGTGCATTTACACAGCAGACTTATATATTGAGAACGTAAACACAAACTGTACACACTCATTATGGAAATCCATTGACACGTCTCCTTCATGTAGTCCACAAATACAAAGTCACACACACTTTCTTGACAGGTATGTACACAAGAGTGTATTGTTTCCACACACACACACACACACACAGCAGATGAGTCACCACATGATGCAAACGAACACACACGCGTACTCAAAGTGCTCACACAGACACACGTTTAACAAGGCCTTTTTTTCTCATGCTTACACACACACAGGCATACAGTCACACATACAACACACACGCCAAAGCTGTCGTGATGCATTCATGTTCTTTATTCTGGACTGAAACAGAAACAAGTAATACATTAGACACACAAAGAGAAGGCAGTATTTAACTTCTCCACATGTGTGTTTCGGAATACATTTTGGAGACATGAAGGATTATGTCATGCGATAGATTTAATTAACATCTCATTATGGTTTGCGGCCAAACAAAATGAAATAAAATCCTGTTGTAAAGCGAACTAACATCGTCAGGTTCAGACACAAGAGGATGAGAAGCCTCACACAGACTGTCCTTAAACGATACAGCCCTTTACCGACTCGCACATTGTAAACGACTCTGCATGGGCAGCGGCTAAAAGCTCAAAGCTTAACATATAAAATGTCTTTCTCTCTCTGCTTTCTTTTCCTCCGGCTGCAGTCAGTATCTCTCTGCTAAGTTCTCCTAACGCTCCGGTGATGTAAAAATCGATGGCAAGGTCATCAGGTTTCCCTTGTTGGCTGCCCCTCCCCTTCCTGCCTGCAATTTAATAATGCCCCTTTAAAGGCAGTGTTTAAGCCTCGCCGAGCGATTGTTTTGTCAATAAGACCTCCTTTTACGAACGTCTTAAAAGCATAGACAGGGAGAGCGAGCGAGCGAGGAGAAAAGGAGAGAGAGGTAGTATTTAAAGGGGCAGAGTGGACGGACGTTGAGGCTATTTAGGAAGGAGCGGCGTAGCACGTACATATATGCCGCTTATCGGGTTTCTGAAAGGACGAGCTGAGGGAGACAGAGGAGAGTGAGCAGGGCGGGGCGGGGGGGGGGGGGGGGAGAGAAAAAAGAACATGAATGGAGAAAGAGCAAAGAGTGTTATACAGTTTGGTAAATGTGTACGTTAAGCAAACTTTATCACAGCTGTGGTCTTATTGTCTTCGCTTCGACGCGTGTCTTTAGGCAGTTGCGATCGCAATGCACTCTTTCCGAGAAACACGGTGACGAAGCTGAAAAAAGAAGTCAAGCAGAACAACAAACACAGAAAGACGATCAGACAGGTTTTAAATGAACTCCCACTTCAGGTTTAGACTAGACAATAGAGGTGGATGTTGACATCGTTCCCCAAACGGTCTGCTGTGTCCCTGACAGGCACTCATTCACCTCTGACCCGCAGGTCTTACCACCAGTTTGTTACAGTGCTGGACAGGAACTAATACGTACTGTACCATAAGCACCTGTAAGTACAATTTTGCTTTTACTAAGTAAGTCATTTTTCAATTTTTACTTATGACAGAGTATTTCTACACTGTGGTATTAATACTTTTAAGATCTGAGTACTACTTCCACCACATTAATCTGCCTAAACTGTCAGCTTGTTTACAACCTCTTCTGACAAAGCTGTGAGATGTAGCCATCAAATATCCCAGAAATCACAAATAATAGAAATCAAGGCCAAAGCGACATAAGTATTTGTAATAAGCCAAATGATCCTGAACATAATACAGAGACAAGAGCAAGAGACAAACTGGTAGAGTGAGATGATTTACATGGTTCAGGATGTTGACAGGCGAGAGAGAGAGAGAGAGAGAGATGCTGGAACTTGTTCGCAGAAAGACTTCTGAAGGTGTATGTGTGTGTATGTGTGTGTGTGTGTGTGTGTGTGTGTGTGTGTGTGTGTACATATGTGTGTGTGTGTGTTGGAATTAGCAGGCCCAGTTTCAGTCAAAGCCCTGGAGCCTGTTTCATACACTGCAGCTCTGTCAAGTTGCTTTAGCCTGAAACTGCCTGACATTACAGCAAATACCACACACACACACAGACACACACACACACACACACACACACACACAACCACACACATGAACACACACGTTTCAATATGACCTCACCTCCAGTTTTCAACACAGAGTTAAAATGTGAAAATCATTTCAAAAACAACATTTCCTTCTGAAGTCTGTTGCTACCAATAGCTTTGCACAGGAATCTTTAGCCTGTGTAGACACAACCCTGTCTTTATTGTATTGTGTCAACAGAAATGTGTGTAGACGTGTGTGTGTGCTTATACATATATAGGTGTCCATGTGTAAAGACAACCAAACACCATCCCTCCCCCCCCCCCTTCCTCCCTCTTTCTTCCACTCTCTCTGTTTCTCTTACATCACAACACGCCGCCCGAGGCCAAACCTGCATTTCTCTTCATTCGCCTCTTTCTCTCTCTCTTTCGGCCTTTTTTGTTCCCTCCTCTTTTCTCCCCACTCCTCTCCTTTGCTTTACAACCTTCTTCTTCTGTAGTAGTAGTAGTATTAGAGGGGGGGGTCCAATACATGAAAGGCGGCACAACGTGAATGCCAGGGTCTGTGTTGAAACACACACGTCCGCTGTCGTACTCGCCGCCATCAGTCGGTTGTTGTTCTCACGCTGATATTTCCTGGTGTTGATCAAACGCTGTTTTGAAGGGAATCAGCGCGGACACGGAGAAAAGGGGTTTTGTGCCAAAATTAAATATCTAGGAAAAATAGGACACCTACTCCCAGAATTAACAGGCAAAAGACTGACATGGATTTCATGCAATTAAGATAAGTGATGGTTCTATGTAGAGGATTTACAGACAAAGCAAAACATGATGAGGCTAACAGACGGGTGCTGGCAACAACACACACATGTGGCAAGTGTCAGACAGACAGACACCTTCATAAAACGTCTGAGTGACTCTGAACAACTCATGTATCCCCTTAAATAAAAATACTTATATATATATCTATATGTATATAGATATATATATATATACTTGTGTACTTTTGCTCATTTTCTAATTTAAGTCCACTTTCCTAGAAACAGATATATCGCGTTTTTCCTCAAACTGTTTCCATCGATTCCTCATTTCCAATCCTCTCATGTTTGCTGACTGTCGATGTCAACCGCCTAAAACTGCCTTTACTAGTTTCTGGGCAAGCTGAGGGATCCCCATAGCGATGGCTGCTGTGAGCCAGCGGGGGGAAGTGACACGCGCAGAGACAGGATATGACACGGGCAGTATGGGGGGATTTAGGTCAACCACTTTGTGTTTGCAGCAGTCCCTACCGCAAGCTCTGTCAGCAATACTGCCTCTGTGTGACACTGGTCATCTGTGTGTGTGTGTGTGTGTGTGTGTGTGTGTGTGTGTGTGTGTGTGTGTGTGTGTGTGTGTGTGTGTGTGTGTGTGCATGTAAACTGAGATTTTTTTTTCTTAGTGGCTAAGTTTGTGTATTTATTTGTGGTGAACTGAAGGACACACTGTATGTGTTTACATGCAAATACATATGCAGAAACACACACTAGCCTAACCCAGAGCACACACACACACACACACGCACACGCACACACACGCACACTTAGACACACACACACACACACATTTTGATCCAAGCCCAAAGGCTAAAGGACACAGACTCTGTCCAATGTTGTGTTTGTGGAGTGGGTAGCACAGGACAGCCATGTTGTTTCTGGGTGAAGCCAGGCTCGGAGCCATACCCTCTCTCTGGCATTGATGGATGACCGGCGAGCTGAGTCCAAGACTGAATGTGTGTGAAGGGAAGCAGGAACTGGTCACATGTGACAGCTACATGCTCCCTTATGATGTTTCATTCTTCTTCTCTGCCTTTATTTCTTCGTCTCTTGTATTCTGAACTTTTCCTTCTCACCCCTTTCTCGCACCTCACTCTCCTCCACCCTCTGTTTGTGTTTTGCTTTTTGGCAAGTCCTATTTAGAAGTCAGGGAATGTGCAAAGATCAGAGCCAATGAGTTCATGTATGTTTTTCAAGTGGCCAACATTTCTTCTCTATAACTCCGAGAGGCACCTAGTTGTCATGGACACACACACATACACTAAATACACACATGTACACACTGAGCTTCTCCAATGTGTGAGTGTGGGTGTGTGTGTGTGTGTGTGTGTGTGTGGGTGTGTGTGTGTGTGTGTGTGTGTGTGTGTGTGTGTGTGTGTGTGTGTGTGTGTGTGTGTGTGTGTGTGTGTGTGTGTGTGTGTGTGTGTGTGTGGGTGTGTGGGTGTGTGTGTGTGTGTGGGTGTGTGTGTGTGGGTGTTTGGGTATGTGTGTGTGTGGGCGTGTGTGTGTGTGGGTGTGTGTGTGTGTGGTTACCCAGCCTGTCGCTCCACTCTGTAAAACCAGCTTTAGTGGTAGATTCATGGCTCTCTTAATGGACACTGGGCTCTTGGATAGTGCAGAAAAAGGGAGTGTGTGTGTGTGTGTGTGTGTGTGTGTGTGTGTTTACATACTTGTATTTTATGTGTGTGCAGTAATGGGGATTAAGTGACCCCATGGCTGCTCTCAGTTTAAAGCTCCTTTTAAATTTCACACTGTTTTCTTATGTTTCCCTCCACATGTGGCGCTGGATCCAACTAATCCACCTCATGTTAGTAGGAGCTGGATCAGCAGACCAGTACTGACCAGTGGGTGTGTCTTTGCACAGCTACGCATGCATTTTCAGATGGTTCAGGAACTATTTGCCTGTCAATAAAGACTTGTATGCATTGCTGACTTAAAACACTGCATGTGTGAACATGAATGTGTGTTTATGACTGACACAATGCCGCAGTTAATCCCAAGGTAATATGTACGGTACCACACCTTCTCCACAGACCTTATGAACACAGCCTCTTCTTTAAAAAAGGAGGTTGAGAGGCAGAAAGGATCACGGGAAAGGTGTATGTTAGTATGTAGGAATGTTACAGACCTGCAACATGCAGCTACAGTCTTTGATTGTTCTGAGCAGCTTTAAGGGAAACAGTGAGAACGATGGTACTTTAACAAGTGGGCGCATGTAGCTGAATGAGATATCTAGCTTTTTTAGATTTTCATCTACATCTCTATCAAAGCAAAAGAAAAAAAAGATACATTTCCCTCATGAAAAGACTTAAATGCATAACCAAATATAGCCAAAAAGTGTCACAACAGTGCTTGTAAATTCACTCTTTTTGGGAAACTGGAAAACAAGTGATGTTTGTGTACGTGTCTAACGCAAACTACAGCTGCATTAGTTTATTTAAACTAATCTGAGCCATTTAATCCGAGCGTCTGACCGGAGAACGCCACTGGGGAGGAGAGAAAGAGAGGGAGGGAAGGAGATATGTGGGTAAAAGCGAAGGAGGTGATTTATGAGTTAACTCGTTAACCGAGGAGAACAAGGGGAGAAACTCATAACTGTAATTCCCTCAAACACCCACATGCAGTACGCTCACGTACATTTATATACACAAGTGCAGGTACATGCACACAAATACACTGCCACCCCCTGCTGTGCATAAGAGAATGTGTGAGCTCTAATACAATAAGTAATTACTTAAGAAGACGGAGATGTGCTGGGACACAGGACCTGGTGTAAAGTTCTGCAGGGGATACAAAGTGTGACATGGTGTGTGTGTGTGTGTGTGTGTGTGTGTGTGTGTGTGTGTGTTGTGTGTGTGTGTGTGTGTGTGTGTGTGTGTGTGTGTGTGTGTGTGTGTGTGAGAGAGTAGGAAGGATATATGGGCCAGGCGTTAATTGTGGTTGAGCAGCAGACAATCGATGCTCGCCGCGCAGTGACAACCTGATGATAAGCTACATGATTCTACCCGTCAGAGCTCGCTTTCTTTTTAGTGCTTTTAAATCACATTGATTGGCAGCTAGTTGGAGTGTGTGGTTACACAGTTATTTTAAGCGGCTCTCAGATTTGAATATGCATGTAAACCTCCGCCGCTGAAATCCACCACCCGGTCCTGTGTGTGTGTGTGTGTGTGTGTGTGTGTGTGTGTGTGTGTGTGTGTGCTGGAATATCCAGCTGTGTATAAATGTGAGGTGTGTGCAGGCCTGTATGCGTGCACACATTCTCTCAGATTACTAATGTAATATTGGTAGTGAGTGCAGAGGACGTGTATATATACGTGTACGTGTGTGCACATGTGTGTGTGTTTCTGTGTGTCTCATATTACTAATATAATATTGGTGGTAGGCTCAGGAGATGTGTGTAAGAATGTGTGCCACAGAAATTGAGAACTCCACATGAATTTAAATCAACGAGCTCGCAGAGTAACCTTTTGTATATCCAATCTGCATCTTTCCACTGCTCGTTATTAAATTATCCCCTAATTGGTCACGCAACAAAGGCAGCTGATGAAAAAGACAATTTCTTGCTTTTAATTGGGCATTTCACGTGTGCTTCGTGTACACCTGTGTGCGGCTGCCTCGGCACAGTGTGTCGGTGTACGTGTGTGTGTCTCGGGTGTAATGAGAATAGGACATTAGCAAGGGCTTGGCAGACGCCGTCGCAATCAGTTCCACTCTTTCCAGAGAAGGAGGGAGAGGGGCGGGAGGATTAACCAGACATTAGCAATCTCAGAAGGAGAAATAGATTGGAGGCAGAACAACAAAGAATAAAATTAACCCAGTTTCCTCATATGACTGTTAAGAGCCTTCAGCTCTGGCGTTACATATGTCCAACATGTTTTTCATGTGAGTGCACGCTTGTGTCAACCACATGTGCCTATTGGTGGGAATCAAACTTATAGCTCTGGTAGAGTTCACACCATGCTGGGCTCCCTGAACTGCACACGGACACATTCTATTTCAAGTCATTTTCCTTCCTTCTGCTTGTCTTTTGGTGTTTTTTGCCCAACTTTAGGCGTACCACCAGTGGTGTGTCACGCCAAAATAGCCCAGCTATTGTTGCAGTGAGCGGAGCTGAATAGTGCAGCTCATTGTGTTGTGATGGGAGGCAGGGGAATGAACAGGCCATAAACACTGGCCCTATAGCACCCAGGGGTCGTGCAAAGGTGAAGCCTCACTCCCCCTCATAGAGGAGCTCCGCTTTTCTCTTCTCTCCCTTTCTCTCTTCCCTCTCTTTCTCTCCATCACTCTTTCTCTCTGTGTCTTTCTCCTGTCTTATTTCCTCTCTCTTGATTCCCCCCTTTTCTCTCCCTCACCCCTACCTCTCCCTCTCTCACAGTCTTTCTCTCTGTCAGCTTATTAACGGTCGCTGCAAGAGTGTCTGGTTTGCAGAACAGAGCCCCTTGCCTTTTTGTTTTTACCCCACTCTCTCACTCCTCCTTCCCTCCCATTCTCCCGCTCTCCATCGCTCTGTTCCCCTGGCTGCTATTATGAGAGGCATTTTATCCTTTGTTCCAGCCCCCATGGTGCATCTGGCCTCAGATATGGGGACGACGGGGACAGGAAACCGGCGAGAGTTTTTGCGAGGAGGGGGGGGGGGGTTTGGTGGGTTAGAGTGTGGGTTCATTGCTGGGAGGTGGACCGCCAGTTTCCACCATACAGGGAAGGAATGATAAGGAGCGAGCGAGCAGGAGAAGGAAATAGATACAGAGGGGGACAGAGAGGGAGTTATGAGAGGCAGAACTGTAGTTGTTCTTTTAGGAGCAGCACTTGTAGGTCTAGTAGCAGCAGTCGCAGTAATAGTAGGATTAATACTTCATTGATACACTATTTAATCCTTAGAGTAAATAAGCACTTGTGCCATATTTCTGGGAGGTCACATCAAGTAACAAGTCAATTACATTCCTCTCTGAGCCCCATTGTAGCAGGAACAAATGCCTGACTTCCTAAGAAGTGCACACCTTTTGGCAAGACAACCTACTTTGTTGCATCAGTGTATTTCTGAGGGAGGTAGAAGGAAGCAAGTACAGAGGAGAGGAGACGGCAAAGAAAGACAAGAGGAAGGAGGTGAAGAGAAGGAGAGGTCAACAGTTAGCCAGTGCTGGCCTCAAGATGACCTCGTCGTTCTATAAAGGGCCTGCAGAGGAGAGGAGAGGAGAGGAGGAGAGGAGAGGAGAGGAGAGGAGAGTTAAAGGAATGCTCCGGCCTCCTCAACCCTCCTTGCCCTCTCTCCCTCACTCCTCCTCCCATATCTCCCTCAAAACAGGGTAGCGAGGGAGGAAGGGAGGGAGCTAGGGAGGGGGTGTTGGTGATAAAACTCCAGACATTCCCTCATTTGATGGTGCTCTGCCATGTCAGTGCATTCTTGCATTCCTCCCTTGCTCTTTCTGTCTCTCTCTCCCCCCAAATTCCAATTCAATATATTGTAACAAATAGACACACAATTGCCAAAGCATCGCGCTCAAAGGCTTATTAGATCCCTGTCGCTTTCTTTTTCACAGAACATTTCCCCTCACAGAGAGCTCCTCGTGCACCCTTGTCAAAAATTAACAATTTTGCTAAAGCGGCTTACAAGATATAACAATTATACAAAAACAATGCAGTCGAACAATTAGGCTGCAAACCATTCTCCCGTTCTCTTGCTATCTGTGTGTGCCACTCTCTGTCTCCTCGTTACCCTGCAGCTCTGTCTGGAGAAGGTGATACAGGATAGATAGTGTGCACAAAACAAAAGGAGGAGCACCATAAAGCAGTTAGAGAAGGAATATTAAAGAGATATAAAGCCATTCACCTATTAGGGGTCAAACAGATGCACCAGCTAGTGTCCTTTTGTTTCCTCCTCTCCTTTCTTTAGACCTCTTAAATGCTCCTTTTTTTCTCAGCCTCAGAAGTGTTGCGTGACTATTGTTTCCTTAAAGTTCAGCTAATGCCCCCTCCTTTTAGAGATGAAATAGAAGTGTCCGGTTGGGCAACAGCAGGAACACATAAATCAAGTCAGAAGCCCCAAGAGCCCTCTCTCCTTGGGGTCATTACAGGTCAAAGGGTCATTTCACAAGGGGTTAGGCTGAGCAAGGCCAGAGCACCGCCTGTGTGACAGTGTGCGAGGGCGTGAATGTGCGTGAATAGTCGTAGGAGAGGGAGAGAGATTAAGAGTGTGTGTGTGTGTGTGTGTGTGTGTGTGTGTGTGTGTGTGTGTGTGCGTGTGTGTGTGTGTGTGCGTGTGTGTGCAGTTGAAGTGCGAATAACAGATTTAAATATGAGAGACGGTGTGTGCGTGTATGTGTGTGAGCGCAATAAATGTTCTGACCGTGTGCTTTTATTGGAGGTCACGGGGTAAAGGGGTTGGTCCAAGTCTATATGTACCAAATCCTGCTCCTGTGAAAACACGCAGTCACTAAAAAAAGCTCCTGCTGTCAAAGAGTAACACATGGTCACCTGTCTTAACGGGGTATCGCCCAAAACAATGCGTCTCACCAGTGGCAACGTGACATGTTTCTGTCAGCAACACTTCCCACACTGCCGCGCAGCCAAGTGTGTTAAACAGTCAGCAATCTCAACTAGTTGTGAGGTGGAACGTCCCCAACAAAGCAAGATGGGTCGACATGTTTCAAAACAGGCGGAGAGAAAATCCCGGTTAAGCCTCGCTCCACAAAGACCCCAGTGTTCAGGCCGATGTGACTGTGTATAAACTGAGGCTCTGCAAGTTTACACAAGTCCGGGACTTCTGCGTTTTGCAAGACAAATGCCTTGGTAACTGCTGTTAAGATGTGACTTTTGCTGTGACTCTTTGGGGGCTTTACCAGAACTCAGGGTTGCTTAGAGGAGAAAAAGTTCTCCATATCACTGTTTTGGTTCTAAGAGAAGGAGACTGCTTTGGCAATGTTTTGGTTTTCGTGCTGTGTGCCAAGATTTTCAAGGTCTTAGTCAGCAATTTTTGCCTGATCTTGTTTTGAGAAATACACTGACTGTGTTTCTGTTTCTTTGTCCCTTCTCTTTCCTCCTCCCTCTTTCCCTCCATCCTCTCCCCTCCCTCTCTTCATCTTCTTCAGGTTCATAAATGCCAGGAGGAGAATAGTCCAGCCCATGATTGACCAGTCAAACCGTGCAGGCAAGTCTCCTATAGTTACTGTATTCAAGTCGCGCAGGCGAAAGCAGTCCACACTCCATGCACCCGGAGGCCCCTCAGCTGGTAAATACAGGACTGAAACCCCTATCCTGGAATGTCCAAAACCTCCAGGGGCTTTCCCCCTTACTGTAGTGACTGACCACTAAAATGAAGAACCAAAACATTACAACATTAACAGCAAGCATTAATCAACTTTGACGTGCCATTTGGGGTGAGAAACTATTAATTATAAAATATAATCATTTGGCTGAAAATGAGTTAACGAAGAGTGGATTTATTTTCTTAGCCTGTAAACAAAACTAGCTGTGTTCTCAGTAAAGTTTGCTCTTAACCCCCCCCCCCCCCCCCCCTTCACCAACCAGGCAAAGGGGAAAAAAACACTCAACCCTTCCTCCCTGGCTCAAACCAAAACATAAAGAGAACTACACCCGTTTCTTTTCTTGGGTGACCGTTGTTTGGCTTTTTGGCTCCAGACCTGTTTTTACCCGCCGCCCCCCCCCCCCTCTCGCACTCCTTTAAACTCCCCCCTCAACCCTATTTGCGGCTGTTTCAGGGAGCGAGGGGAGTGAGCGGTCCCCCTGGTGCATGGCTTGGTTTGGACTGCCGTAAACTTTATTACCTGTAATAGGGGTCAGAGGTCAGGGTGGCATTAGGGGCGCAGTAAAGTTCAAAGGCATTCAGTGGGGCCGAGTTCTTGCTTTTGCTTGACTGACCCCCAAACAGCCTGAATCGAAGGTAAGTGGATTTCTATGAGAGCAGAACAATGGAGGCGAGGGAAAAAATAGGAACCCTATCAGGTTTCACTTATCGTTGCTGCTCAGTTATAGCCAGTATTTATTAGATAAAGCATTTAGGCAGCAGCAGATTCTGAGGCAGCAGGAATGACTTATTGTTGACACAAAGGAACACTGATCAGACCTTCAGCCTGGAACTCATTTTGTTCTTTTGATCATGTGTATAATCAGACATTAATAGGAGCAGCAATTATGTTAAAGGCCATAAACATGGCAGTATTAGGTGCCAAAGTGCGTGAGAAGTATTAAATAAGTAAAGAGTTGGATTAACCTTAGCATTTTATTGCAACAATGTTTTGGATTGAAATTAATCTTTTTTTTTTATTCTGGGGAATATTTTCGAGGTTTATTTGCTAAATGTTTTCTGTGTTGTTTGTGTCAGATTTCTTCTTTTTTTACCATAAATGCTTGATTGAATGGTATTAACATAAACAACATGTCGTGTTTGAATATTTTGATCAATGTAAACAACATATAGCTTTGTTGAAGATACAATATATATGATGCTGTCAGACAGTGTGGAGTGAGAAGTCCAGTCAGTCATTCTGTAAACAGTTGTCACTTCTTCCAGATGGCTCAATTCTCACCTTAGTGAACCGTAGTGTGTGTTGTACTCTTCCAGTCCGATCCCTATTAGAGCATTTAGACGCATTAAAGTCTACCAGGGGCTTAAAGTGGAGAGCCGGCTGGACAGACACGAAGCAGAGTGACGTTGACATACAATGGTGGCTCCCTGTGCGTGCACCGGCCAACAGATGATCCCGCTTCGGCCACTGAGCCTTAATTAAAAGCACTAATTGACCACTCCGTCCCCTCCCTCCAATCCCTCTATCCCTCCCTCTGTCTCCTCCTCCATCCACAGTAAGTCAAGGAGCTCCCTACAATCCAGATGGCCAGCCGATGGGGGGCTTCGTCATGGACGGCCAGCAGCACATGGGAATCAGACCACCTGGTAAGGCTTTCTCTCTGCGTGTCTGTCCCTTTCTTTCCTCCCTCGCTCTTCCCATCTTTCTCCTTTCTTTCCTCGCTGTCGTGAGCTCATGTTCATGTCTTTGCCCTCCTTTTCCCCTCTTCTTGAGAACACTATCTCAAAGGTGTCGGTGCGTTTCATACAGTGTCTGCCATGTCGGTGGTTTATTCTACCAGCACACTTCATGTGTTTTCTCACACACAAGCACACGCTATATGCTCGCCGTGTGATGTTTTAAGTGTAAGCTAAGCAGTATGTGCACCCTCAGACACAGTGATAAAGATACACACACACACACAGTACACACTGCTCCACCCCCTCCTTTGACACACAAACCAGAACAGGTGTGGTCAATCACATTACACAAGCATCTCCTTCCTCTCTCCCACTCTCTTGCTCTCTCAGTCCCTCTCTCTCACGCCATCAGGTCTAATCCCAGAGTTTGTCCTTAAGCTCCTCTCCTCCTCCTCCTCTATCCCCTGTTTTCTGGGATTCTCTCAAGTCTCTAACCCTATCTCACCCTCCTCTCAAAGTCAGCAGGTTTGGATAAACTGTCAGGCTACTTAACCCCCCCTACCCCCCTTCATCACACCTCGCTGCCAGATTTAAGCCAGTGTGCTTCTCTACTATGTTGTCTGTGACGTTAGTGTTCAGTCTGCAAACTTTTTCCTGCTTACACTTACAATGTTGCAATAACTTTATGAAAGCATAATCATTTTTGTATTATCTTTATTGATTGCATTAACATTGTTACCTCTGTGTGTTTCTTTAGGAGCAATGGGTGGCATGGGCATGAACATGGGCATGGAAGGTCAGTGGCACTACATGTAGCCCCGCCCCAGTCCGACCAATCGCAACACAAAGGAGGATGTAAGTAGACGTTGACACACATTGACTTACACATCAGATGAGATGTGTCTACAACATGTTGAATGGGGGTCTCGGACTATATATATATACAGTACATTATTCATGAATGCATTTACTGCAGATCAGGAGGTGGATCTGCTTTTAGGTTGCATTTCAAAGTGTTCGTAAAAATGGGATCTGTGACATTTTGTACCAGCGCACGACAAAATCATTCTGAAAATGTAAAAGTTACGAGAGTTTTAGTGAGCGCACATCCTTGTTTTGCAAATGGTTATTCTCCAAACACATTCCTTTTTGGAAACTTAATTTGTTCGAGTCTTTTTTTCTTTTTTTAGTTTTTTTGTTACAAACGCGCTCTTGTTCTTCCCAGGCTAAATTTTTCTCTGTTACTCTTTCTCTAACGGTCCCACCCTTGGTCGGGTGATAAGAGCCTTTGATCACAACCTTGTAATTCTTTGTGTGTGTAATGTGTGTGTGTGTGTGTGTGTGTGTGTAGAGCAGTGTTTCGCTCTCTCACATATCCAATAGCTACAGCACAGGAGGAGAGAGACAGGAAGAAAGGCAGAGGGGAGAGATAAAAGCAGACAGTTGGAACATGTGTGTTTATACGAACGCATATGTTCCATACAAACACAAAGTATTGATGATAAACGATGAAGCAGATACGTTTTAGATCTTTGACTAATCTAAAACTATTGAAAATCAGACATTTGTGTAATGGTGCAAATGTTCCTATGAAACATACATACTAGGTGTGTGTGTGTGTGTGTGTGTGTGTGTGTGTGTGTGTGTGTGTGTGTGTGTGTGTGTGTGTGTGTGTGTGTGTGTCAAACAGATAGGAGGAGGGAAAAAGGCGAAAGGGGCAAAGAGGGGAGAGAGGATGAGAGGGGTGAGGAGAAGGAAAGAAAGCGGGGATGGGGCGGGACGGGGTGGGTGTTGAGATGGGGTGGGGTAGGGGACTTGGGGGTTGGGGGGGGGGGGGGCAGGTAGGACGTTGCCATGGCAACAGACTGATTGGCAAAAATGTAAGCAGTCGTCGCTGGTGCAAGGAGAGAGAGAGAAGTGAGCGCCCCTTAAGTGTCATAAATCTGCCGGGTTGCTGTTGATGCATGAGCCACATTAATACACACACTAACCAGCTAGAAGAACAACTCCCCCCCCCCTCCGCCCCCTCTCTGTCTTTCTAATGCTCGCTCTGTCTCACTCCCTCTTTGTGGTTTTTCTCACTGTCAATTTTCCTCCTCTATCTCTTTCACACAAACACCTTTTTTCTTTTCCTCTTTAATTCTCTGCCTCTCTCTTTCTCTCACCTCCTCTACCCCCCCCCCCCCACCCCCCCTCCACCTCCCTCCCTCTCTCTCGCCCCAGGGCCAAATAGACTCCCACATAATTCTGGATGTATACCGGCTTGGTGTTGTCACAGTGCACAGTGTGTATGAAGTGGCTACGGGTCCAATTGTTGTGAAACATCATTGTTTAGTATGTTTATGTCTGTATTTGTATACCATATGTGTGTGTGTGTGTGTGTGTGTGTGTGTGTGTGTGTGTGTGTGTGTGCACCTGTGTGGGTATGTGCATGTATATGTACCATATACAAACATTCATATGTGAAATACATGCATTTGCCCATGTGTGGGTGTGTGCACGTGTATAACTGTGTATGTGTGTGTGTGTGTGTGTGTGCATGTGTGTGTATGGTAATAGGATTACTCCTGGCACAGGGAGGGGACACAAACTAGTGCAAAATGGAGGAGGTAGCCAGCAGGGTATGGAGCTTAGCTGGGCCTAATTGACTAGATCCAAATTAAATATGCCATCACTAGAGGTGTGACCAATGGATTTGACTTATTCAGTTTACAAAAATAGAGACCATTAACCCTCCACAGAATGTGCATGCGTGTGTGTGCGTCCGTGATGGAAATATACCGCCCTTGTTTCTGTCACAAATGTCCACAACCAAAGCATGACAGAAAATCTCACATCGAATGGCATCTTTCAGGTTTGAAATGCAGGGAGACATGGTAATAGAAAGGCTGTGCTTTCAGAATGAGACGTGTGTGTGTGTGTGTGTGTGTGTGTGTGTGTGTGTGTGTGTGTGTGTGTTTATGTGTGTGAGTGTGTAAACATGAGGGCTGGTTCGCCGTGTCCAAGCCGCCTCTTTCCAGCAGCTGCTAGCCTTCCCAGCAGACCTTGCTTTAAACAGCCTCAATTTGCCTGCTGAATCTCGTAATTGGGCCACCAGAGGAATCCTCTGCGAGACGGGCAAACCACAGAGAGGACGAGTAGACAGCGGAAGAAAAAAGAAAGAGGGAGAGAGGAAGGGGTAGACAGAAAGAGGGAGGGGCGGCTGAAGAGATGGCGAGCGAGAGAAGCGTAAACGACAAGAGGGAGGGGTAGAGGGAGTAAAAGGAGGAAGGAAGGAAGAGAGGAGGAGGAGGGAGGGAAGAAGATAGAGGCTGGGAGAGAGATGGTGACAGAAATATGTCTACCCTTCCTCAAGACTAGTCACTTCTTTACATCTTCATTAGCTAGCCGCTGCTAGCTTGCCTCCGTCAAATATTGCTACTTTCCTTTCTAGGTCAATTAAATGTAAGTGATGTGTTATATTCTTTCATGACCAATTAAATTAATAGGTTATTACAGGAGAAGGGAGGGTGGGGGGGCGACTCTCTTATTTGATTACGAGAGCACAGGTTCATTATATTTTATAAGCAATTTTCATTAGCGGAGTTGAGATTTTGTTACCGCGGGGCTAAATTGAGCGGTTATTGTGCTGGGGAGTGCTGAGCCTCGATACAGAAGGTGTGTCTAGCAGTCACACTGAAACATTAGTTAAAACTAAAGCCAATTAGTCCTGCTTAGTGAAGAGCGTTATGCTTTCCACCCAATGACGATTACAGAGCTTATATCCCCTCGCGAAACAATACACCTGTCAGCAAAGATGAAGCCCAGCAAGTGAAGCAGAAGAGCGCTGAGCCTTTGATAGCAACGAGAATGACTCTCGGATGACCCTTACCCCCTTTCCCTTCTTCCTCTCCGCTGCTTTCCCTCTTCCACAAAATTAGCCAGGGGTGGCCCCTGAAAACTGTAATTTTCGGTTTCAGGACAATAGTTATCACAGGGTGGAAGAATTAATTATGGCGCAGAGCGTATGGAATTTCTTCTGGCCCTCACCGCTCTCAGCTTTTCCCAAAATGTCGGGCAGAACGCTTGAGTGAACGCTGCCTGTAACCCCTTTGCTGCCAGTCTCGGCTGGAGACCCTTTGTCCCAGGATTCATTGCTCCAATCATTAAGCACAAATTTGTTAACCTTCTGCTGAGGGGTCAAGATCCCTCCATCCCCCCCCCCCCCCCCCACTGCCACGCACCCTCTCACCATCACCCCCTACCCTCAACTTCTCTTTCTGGTGGATGAACTTTTACTATTAACGAACATCTGAAAAAAACAGGTCCCAATGGGGATTTTGTGCCCCCTCGTATTGTCCGTGTGAATGTGGGTCCCTGTTGAGTCGGCCCCTCTGTAGTAAGTAGGAAGGAGGCCTGCAGCTCAATGTATTGATTGGCTTATTAAGTGAAAAACCTTATTAGCAATGTGTGCTCCTTCAAGCACGCGTAGCGTTTATTAGTACCGTGACCTGGATTTACTCCAGTCCTCAGGACGCTCTCGTTAACCCCGGAAACATATGCATGCAACACAAGTAGCAATCCAACCGATCCTTAATGGTATTGTTTTTATTGTTGGACATTTTTAGTGAACAATAGTTATTGTTGTAGTGTTGAGTCACTTCTGCTCCGTGGCTTTTCTGCTGACGTCTTGTTTCAGTAACACTTTAACTGCAGGAAACATTCAACGCAACACTTTTTCAGAAACTTCCAAAACAGATAATCACTTGTATGGGAATGTAATGGATCATTGCTTTAAGCATGAACATCATCTGCGCTGCGTTTAAGCTAGCGTCGTTAATGGCTCCCCTTTGTTGTAGTGCCACAATAGAAAGGTCACAGGTTTGATGCCATTAGGTCTAGAAAGATATGTAAACCCGTGACCACCGCTCTCATTGAAACAAAGCTAATTGAAGCTAGCAGAGCATAATAGCTCACCGTTCTCTTACGCAAGTCGCACCTATTCTCCTCAGTAGCCCAGGTGAGAACTGATGGATGAAGGGAATAACAAACGAGGGCCCTTGCGTTCACTCCTCTGTTGTGCTCCCCGCTGCACCTCATTGTCCTTTTCCCTGCCTGCTTTTGTGTCGCCTGTAGCGCGTGTGTGTGTGTGTGTGTGTGTGTGTGTGTGTGTGTGTGTGTGTGTGTGTGTGTGTGTGTGTGTGTGTGTGTGTGTGTGTGTGTGGCAAATGCGTGGACGGGCCCCGGCCTCAGGTGACAGGCGTCCGTCAGCCTCATCTCTCCTCTTTGGTGTTAACAACAATGGCCGTGGTTCCTCTGTGGTGACTTTCTGGCGGTAAAGAGAGGAATGTGTGGAGAGAAGAGGGTGAAGATGGATCTGATGGCATGCAGCAGGGTGCATCAGTTTAAGGGGTTTCGGTTTGTGTGCAACGTGACTTAGATTTTGTGATTCAAGCTTAGATCATCAGTATTAGAATTTAAAACGACATTGAATTGTATGTCACGTTAATAGTTTTACCTAAACAGTCAAATGCTGACTATAAACAACCAAACGTTTGATCAAAGGTTCATTTTAGATTCCCTTGTTGTCCCGTTAAATAGATTATGCAGGAAATGTTAAGTACAGGGCCTCGGTATCACTTGAAGTTGATCATGTGTGTTTGGTCTTTAAGTCCTCTCCTACTGTTAAAGCAGCATCACTGAAGGTGTAGGATTAACTCACTAAACCTTCCAATGCTCTGTCTCATACGTCCACACAGTCTTAGTAAAGGGCAGGCTTGGGTTGTTTTCCAGATTAGCACTTTGTTGGGTTCTCAGAAGTTGCCACATACTCATCTGCTCCTCCAGAGTCTTATCAGCAGGTCGTACCACGTTCACGTTGCTATCAGTCTGACATGAGTCTGCTTTCAGAAGTCTGCTGTGATCTATCGTCGTATTTAATGAATGATTAATGACATCTAACTCGTTCATTTCTCTTGCAGTTAAATGCTTTCTGCCCAGACAACATGCCAACTTGCTCACTGCTTTATACATTGACCACATGTACGTACATATCACTGATGCCAGGTGAAACCTTGTTGTCTCTACAACAGCAGCAGCACGGATCAGTTGACTTTGGATGGGTTTCAACCTATCGAGGACAGAGTAATTCATAACAACAGTGATACTATCTGTGTAGAAACTTTCAAATTGATCCTCTCTGACTTCAATCTGTTGACCGAATACAAACTCTCATTGACCTGATCCAAAACTGATCATTGATTAACCATTTTGATCTTTCCTCAGAACTGCAGGGCAAACCAGGGGATCAGCTGTCTCACAGAGGCCTGCGGAGCATGGGAACAGGATTCCTTGACTTCCTGACGACAACAACCAACAGTAACCCCTCTGTCCACCTCCAAGACCCAACAACATTTTATTCGGCTGATATCTGCAACATGGAAGCCTTCCATGACTGCCTACAATCCTTGTTTATGTATCCAGCGACGGTGATGCACAGAAGATCAAACTATGTCCGACCCAGATGACCCCCAGACCCCTGCTTCTTCTCTGACGGGCACTAAACTTTGCCCCCTTGCCACTGCCCACAAGGTTCACATGGACTCCTCCATTACAAGTGATTGTGATTGCGATTGCGAGCTTAGACGACACACAAGAGACACACTGTGTCCTTTGCCTGTACCTTCGGCGAATGCAGCACCTGGTGATATATTCTAGACTCTTTGGTGAACAAAAGAGAGATCCTGTGAAGAGCACTCCACTCTTTGGGACGATGGAATTGGACCAAGGAGAAGCCAATGTCTGTATCTGACAGGACACTAACAAAGCAAAAGAGGTGCCCTTTAAAAAATATAGTGGATTGAAACATGGAAGGAGGGAAAGCAAGAGAAAAGAAATTAAAAGTATAACTATATCAAACCCTAGTTTGGGAAGCGAGTGGAGAAAGAAAATATACTGTATACTGTTGTAAAATTACGCTGGACTCTCACAAGAACTGGGAATTTAAGTATTGTAAATGCTATTGTATTGTTCTGCATATTATGTTGTTTCTAATAGATTTTTTTAAAAAAGGATGTGAACTTTTTCTTTTTTTCTCATTTCTTTCCACACTATGTGTGTGCCGTCTCCATCAAATTTGACCTCCTGCCCCCTCCCTTCATTGAATCACAATGCATTTTTAAAAGATAAAACAGTGAATAAACGGACAATTCGATCAGTTTGTCATTTCTCGCAGGCCTTTCTTTGGATGGTAAGAGAGCGATGCAGACGTTTTGTTTTTGTTTTTTTTACTACATACAGTACACACAGCTCGTCCACGTACATGCAGGGTGCAACTAACTTGTATTACTGTTGCTGTGTCTACACCTTGTAACTCCAATTTTGGTGACTTTTTTTTTAACCTTTTCATATCAGTTGATTCATATGTTCCTCTACTGGTTGAACGTTTTTATTGGTATAGAAAATTCTCTGACCACATGGGGTAATGAACCTCTCCTATAACTCATTGGATTAACTCAAAACACAATGACGTCGAGCTAAACACAGTTTCTGAGAAGCTAACAATTTGGATGTACAAGGTTTTGAATGCTATTGCCATTGTCCAATTTATCATTGTATCCATTTTGTTCATTCTCTGTTCACACGAGGACAGACGCAGAGTGTTGGCGTCAACATGGCTGACATCATGACAGGCTAACAAACATGATACAGAGCTTCAGCTAATGCTCACAAACAAGCTAGAAAAGTTGCTGCGGATGGGAAACCACAAGTGTGTGTCCCACAAAAATGTTGTTCTCCATGTGTGTCTGTGATTGAGCGCCTCTTGACGTCTATTCCAGTGTCCTATTGATGTGTTTTATGTCACAAGGCTGGGCACTCGCATGGCCAATGGATTCTCTCCCCCCCCCCCCCCTGATAACAGGGAGAGGCAGAGGCTATGGGAAAACACCTTTTATACCACAGTCCATTCATTTTGATTAAACCAGATGATGTAATGCTGATCAACAGACAGGAGAGAATGTAAAAGTCACTGTGTGTGTGTGTGTGTGGCAGTATGCATGTAAGGGGGAAAGTGTGTGTGTGTGTGTGCGTGTGCATACATGCTTGTGTGGGTTATCAATGCATCCATTATCCATTGCTTCAAACATGTATTACGCACATCTTTAAGATTCCTTTGAAGACAAGTCATGTTTCTTATGCTTTTACTTTGAAGGGTATATATGTACATCTGTGTTGTAAATAAATACTTTTTGTTCAAATAACAGAACTCATAACTAGTCTCACATTATATTCCTACAAGCAGAAATATAAGAACATACATTCTACTAGTTGTCAAATTTAAAAACCCTTCAAGTGAACTTGGCACAAACATGTTTTCATTCGGACAAATGTTCATTGAAAGAAAGCAGAACTCCATTTATACTTAAAGAAACATGCATTCAAGTCAACCTCTCTTATTGCTATGGATAATGTGAAGCTAATGCATGCGTTATGCTGTCATTTTCTCACACATGGAGAGGGGAGGCGAGGAAAGAGAGGCTCGGCGATAAAGCGAATTATCCTTCATTTAGCATTAAAATTCATTTAGGTAAAATTGCTACAAACATGTAAATGGGAAGATTAGTTCTCCCTCACGCCTTGTTGCCCGCAGTCAAAGGGCTCCGCTTGAAGCCCAGCGCTGTGCAGCCGATGTTGTCTCGGGGATAAACTGCACTTCAGGAGTCAGAGACTGAGCCGACTGAGGAGGCGAGAGGAGAAGAGCCGAGCGAGTTTTGTCTAATTGATACATTTCGGAGAGCAGCCCTGAATCCCAAAGTCAGTGTCTTGTTTTTTTCAAACCATCGAACAAGAGAGAGTCTGTTTTATCCATAACAATATGCGCGTGTAAATCAATACTCTCCCATTCTCCCTCTCTATCTCTCCTCCGTGCAACTATTGTGTTTTTACTGCCTTTGCCGAAGTGAATGCTATTTACACTAAAGAAGAAGAAGGAAAAAAGACACGCTCTTAAAAAACCCAGGCGACGTTTTAATTGCTTCGCCTCTCCACCATGGCTGGAAAATCCGAGGCTGTGAAATGTGAATTCCTGAGCCTGTGGCCGCTGGGAGCTGTGGAGACAGAGCAGAAAGCCCATGCTTGACTGCCCTCTTTAGGGAGGCCTGGTAACTGTCTGGGGCAGGGACGTTTGGAGATGGCGCACAGCACTAGCTCTCCTTTTACGCACGGACGTAAACCACACGGAAACGCGTGTGGAAGTTTGATAAAAGTGGAAAAGCTAAGACGAGATACAAAGAGAGTGTCGCTGCAACAAAAGAGTGCACTACAAAGATACATCCAAAAGATAAATAGTTTTACATCTCCATTTAATAAGAAAACGAGATTTATAAAAATAATTATTAAAAAACTAAACAAAGTGCCAGTAAGGTGAAAGAATAGTTGTCACTGCATTTTAATTTAATTTAATTTATGTTTAAACAAGTGCCGATTCCTTAACACAATGAGCAGATCACGTATGTCTACTAGAATAAAGAAATACACACTTGTTTCAAATAAATTCTTGAAACAGCTTGATTTCATTCGTCTTATTCTTCTAATATTTTAAACGTTACAAGATAAATATGTTTAAGACTCAACTACAGGTTAAATAATAATGTATAACACAGGCTACATTTATTAATATATAAAGACGTTTTTGTTTTAATTTGTACTATTGCAACTTGTCTTCCATTTTACCAGCTGTACCAACTTGGTTATGATTTTGCATGTTCAGGGACATTTGTGTCACAGCTGACCTATATTTCTTCTGAGATGTGAATGTAAGTTTCCTTTTGACTGTTTGTGTCGTTTGCACTTTAAAACAGTGTTTATGCGTATGAAGTTTGACTTGTGCTAATTTCAAAAGCTGAGAGTCAAAACGTAACTTGAAGTTAATGATGATGGTTGGCCTTCCCACCCCTCTCTGTCTCACACACACACTGACCGCGGAGTGAACTGTCAGAGTAATGAATGGAGCAGAAATGTGTTCCAGAGCAGCGGAGGTGCCCGGACAGGCCTGTCTTCCTCCCACAACAATGCACATATTTATGCGCCTTTATGGTTGAAACGGGGAGATTGGACAAGTAACCGCGCGCCTCATGTTCTCCGTTACACCACGAGCCATGACAAAGCTCGGCGGACTAATGTGTGTAGGTTTGTCACCGGTTGCTGAACGCCGAGGCCTGCTAGTCAAACTGTTCCTCTCGATGCGAGTGGAAATTGATTGTATCTTTATTTAATGCTAAATTTGAAACGTATTCAATGCGTAAAATATTTTTTGTCTTTTATCTATTCATGCTATTATTTTATATTTAAAAAAAAAGCTGCAACACCGGATGTTTGAGTTTAGAGTTTATTAGCTTTTTAACAATTATATGAAAACGCAGGTTATTCCACATGAATAAAACACAGTGAACACAAATCAAAGTGCTATATATATTTTTTATTTTCCTTTATTCTCCTCCACCGAGCCAGGAGTTAAATGCGCCTCAACATTTTTGTAGAGTTATGTAGATGAACTAAACCGGCCTCTATTACCTTCAGGCTTCATAACTACAAGGTCCAACCCGAGGGGGGGAAGAATGTAAGAAACAGTGGAGATTTGTCATGAGCTCGCAACAATACTCAACCAATCAATTCCCTACAGCATGCAGAGGGAAAATCATTGCACAGGAAATACACATATGGCCGAGATGACATGCCAATATCTGAGCTACTTAATGAAATCAATATAGACACGTACACAAATGAAACAGTAGCCTGCAGACGCCTCGCAGGACAAACTTTCCAAACCCCCCCCCCCAAAAAAAAAACTCCACCTTCAAAGGTCGCGCGGCAGCTGGTTTCGAAACAAAAGAAGGACGAAAGAAAGGAGGGAGAGGTGTTGGTGGGGAGAAAGAGAAGAGAGGACTGTTGCGCGGGGGCCATTTTGGATGTCATCTGTCTCCTTGGCGACGGGGCCCCGGCCCTCAAAAGCCCCTTGGGCGCACGGATTGTTTGAGAGGAGCCCGCTATTTTCTGCAGCATCATTTATCACTGTCACCACATAATGATTCCCCTCGCAGCTCCTTATTGATGTTTGTAATTGCATTATCTCATAAGGGGGGATGATCAATGGAGCCGAGAGGAGCATCGAGGGGTCAGGAGATGCCGGATTGCTGTTTGTCCATTTAATGCAACCAGGCTCTCATTATCTGCAGCCTCTCTGCGTTCAGGCTAAGTAACGTTTGCTCGGCTCTCTTCTGGGGTTTCAAAAGAGAGGAGAGGAAGAGGAAGAGGAGGAAAAGGAGGAGGTGAACTGCTCGTTTCATTTGTTTAACCCTAAGCCACTGCAGATAAAAAAAATTATAAATGCAAAGGACAGAGAGAGAGGAGAGTGAAAGTAACGTGATTAAGTGTTATGCTATTAGTTCCATTAAGTCTGAAAAACGAGATTCTGAATTAAAGTGCACAGCTTTAGGCTCACGGGCATCCGTCTTGTAGTGGTCATATAACTTGTGATGATTAAACATATCTATAACAATATGCCCCTCGTGATTAAAGCGTTCAAATGGACATTAAGAATATGGAGAGATTGAAACAACAGCAGAATCTGGTGAGACAATATTTCTATATGATTCAGGTATTTTTTTTGTTTACTCGATAGGCAGAAATAGTGAGTTTGGGATCAAAAGGTTTTCCATTCTGAGATATGGAGCATCAGGGCCGGACGATGCTTCTTGCAGAGGCTCGTGTTGGGGGGGATGAAGTCATGAGATCCAGTTTCAGAGCCCGACTGAGGCCCCCGCGTCAAACTAAATGCGATACTCTCCCTTTCCAAACGACCATATACCGACGTAATTACTGTGACGTGAGTGACTTCAAGTGCCCCCCCACATTCTCTCTCTCTCTCACACACACACACACACACACACACACACACACACACACACACACACGAATATTAATATTTACAAAATAAACTCTGTTCAAGCCCCAGTTTTTTTATCTGATCGGACAGACCAAGTTTAGAATTTAGCCTGAAAATAAAATAATTTACTATATATATATATATATATATATATATATATATATATATATATATATATATATATATATATATATATATATATATATATATAGTTCACGAAGAAGGACATGCAAAAGAAAACACGACAGCAACATTTCCCCCGTTAAAATAAAGGGTCACTCCATATTCCATATTTTCTCCTGCAAAATAATTTAATTAAATGGAAAAAAAGTTATCTGGAGGAAATGAAAAAGGACTCAAGAAGGATTTAAAGGTCCCTTTGCTACTTTGAAATATTAAAAAAAACTTCTTCACAGCACTAAAACGGTTCTGTAATACAAAACAAACATTTCCCGGTGCAGTGCAAACCTTCTTCTTTAGCTTCTGTGAGAGAGGCGGCGGCTGCGGCTGCTGTGTGACGTTCTGCGTCATGGCGCACAAGGGGGGCCTGTCAGCAGGTATGAGTGTGGATATGAGGGCCAGGGATTGGAGACATGCGTACTAGTTTCGGCCAGACACACACTGTGCCAGGGACAGAGAGTCTGGCTCAGAGAGATACAGGCAGGTAACAGGTAAACACCTCGGCGACTGGTTTGTGGAGAAATTACGCACAGCTCATTCAGAGCAGGGATCTTGAGCTCGCGATGTTTTGTGGGCGCATGGTGTGTTTCTCCACTCTCCAGCTTTTGACCAGAGACATCCGGTGCTTGGGATAACATAGTTTTTGCCTCGGTGCTTTCCCTTCCAGTTGATCCTGCTGCGGGGAGGTAGACGCCGCTGGCAACGGACCTTTCCAGGGGAGAGAAGCAAACCGCGTCTGGTTCATAACCAGAGATGTTTCTGTCAGCACCTTCCTGAATATCCGCCTCTCTCTCCTTCTCTCTACCTCTCTGGAAGGTCACCTTGGCAGCGCAGGGCAGGAGGGCCAGAGGAGCTGGAGAAGGGTGGGGGTTTAGCTCACCTGGTGAGGCCGATCCAATAATAACGACCTCCCCCTTCTCCCGAGCACGCGCTCACGCACAATAGCCTATACCCACCCCCTTCCCTGCTCGCCCTCCACCTGCTAGTGGGTCTGATCATATTTGGCACAGAGTAGAATAACCTCCTCCACACTTTGCATATGAAGTGTTTCTACCTTAGAGTAAACACGTGCACGTTACAATCACCAGTCCCTCTTCCTCCTTTCCTTCTCCAATACTTGAATCGCGTAATTCAACATGTCTCCAAAGCTTTGATGTTCTAAAGCCTGAAACAGTGGCTCAGCTATTCACAGTCGGGAGTTCGAGTCCCAGAAGAAAAGATCTGGACACAGTAGGCCTATAATAACCTTAATCCTCGCTGTCAGGATATGAGGCCGAATAAGGGAGCTATTGTTTGCGCGTAAAAGGAACGTCATCATTTACTTTGAAATATAAAAAAATAATAAGATGAAATATTTTCCATCATATTATTTTTAGGACGTTTAGAAATATATTATTTGCTTGATTGTAAAAAACAACTGTTGAGCATTATATAGCAGGTATCATTATAACATTATTATTAACGTTATTATCATTATACAAATAATAAGTATTATTGTGTTTCCCTATCCTGCATGTTTTAAGCATGCAACATATGATTTAAAATAAGACTCGTGCCTTGAGATGTCAGCCTGTGCGTTTGCATATTGATGCAGAGCTGCCTCTCGTCAATTAGCTCGTGCACAACTGCATGAGTGAGTTTTAATTCTGCTGTCTCGCGGCTCGACTCAGAGTGCCGCCTTCACACTCTGCACAGATGCGCCTTTAAGCGGCTGCAGGGACTGACTGCTTGGCCTCTAAAAGTAAACAGAGAGGAAGCAAGTCGAGACAGCACAGAGGGGCTGAATTCCAACCACAGCACAATACTGATAAAGTATTGGCCTCGAGCCACGTCTTTCATTAGTGTATTTATATGTTAAGGCTACTTCACTATTCATCATACAATCTAATCTATCCGCCAATCTCAATCTGTGTTTTGGGCTGTGGGGGTGCTTTTTAGAGTACTGAGCTCAAATAGTAAAATAGTGAGTTTTATAATTTACAAAACAGGGGATGGTCGTTTCAGGGTTGAAGTTATTTATAGTTATAGCAGCTGCTTGAAAGTGTAATATAACATATTAAAGTAGACAATTTAGTATAAAACGTCATAAAAAGTCATAGTATAGTGTCATAAAAAAATGATAGTATAGTCTCTCATAAATATGGTATGTTGTTAAAGAAAAGTCATAAATAAGTGATAGTATAGTGTCAGAAAAATGTAATTGAAAGCCATACTATAGTATAATATATATAAAAAACATTAAAATAATGACATTAAAAATCATATTATGGTATGTTATAAAAAATGAATAGTATAGTTTGTCATAAAAAAAGAAAATAAATATATAATATGTCATTAAAATTGGCATTAAAAAAAGTCATGGTGCAGAATGTTTTACAAAGTCATTAAAGATTAATAGTATAGAATGTTATAATATAGTATGACATAAAAAAAAGTTGTAACAAAAGTTACATTAATCATAAAATATACCATAAAACATTCACATTATAGTATCTCTCAAAAAATACATTTATAGCAGATCATAAATTACAATATAAATAGTCCTAGTTTGTCTTCTTAAAAATCATTAAGAAGTTATAGTGTAGTAATGTAATAGATAATCCACTAAATGCAACATTTCTAAATATAATAACTTTCTGAAGCGTTACCTCAGTCTCAAAAGAGACACAAGAGATTATTTTCATTAAGAAGAATAAAGCGTCATATTTCCATTTTCTGAACAACATTTGAATGTGGAGTGTGAAACAGAAAGTGTGTGTTCCTCATCTCACATATTTATACAGCTCCACCCTTTCTCACCCTGTCAGTCGGCCTCCACCCTCCGACTGTGACAATGTGGGTCTTCATCACTGCTGTTGTTTTGTCTCTGTTTCTCTACGCCTACTGGATGCAGCCGCAAATCTGTGTGTGTGTGTGTGTGTGTGTGTGTGTGTGTGTGTGTGTGTGTGTGTGTCTGTAACAATGAAAGCAGCTCTGACCTGGTCATTTCAGTGTAACCTTAGTTCAGATTTAATTTGTGGAGGTGAACAAAGTAACAGCACTAAGCAGTATATTCAGTGTCCTCCAGCCGGCTGTTTTCTGTCCGTCTCTTGTGATTCAAGCACTTTTCTCTAATTAAGTCAAAGTTTGATTACTGTGAGAGTTTCAGCTTTGACTCTCTGAGTAGTTCCTCTTCCTACAGTCATGTTTTATTCAGTTTGTGTCTCAAACTATCTTTTTCTCTGTATGGTTTTAAAATAATTGTAGATTTGGTTGATTAATGTCTGTCACTCCTTCCTCTAATTCAAACCAGCTTCACCTGCAGGATGATGCTCGCGGATCTTCAGAAGGGGCCTCTTTGCTGCAGCTCTTCATAATGCAGATGTTGTTTTTGATATCAGATGTCTTGTTTATTGCCGTGTGTGAATTCTGTTTTTCTCTTTAAAAGGGACTTTTGGTTATAAATCTCCTGATAGTCATTAGTGGTGCTCCATTATTAAAACTCTTTAATAATTCCTCCTGTACACATGTTTGTAAACTATTTCAATCCTGATGCAGGCTTTGCATTTCTGTGTCTGAGGGTCATATCCAAGTGGGAAGTGTCTTTTTTTGCGACCATGAGAAGTCGCCAAAGTTAAAAAATATTTAAATCCTATATGTAGGAGCTTCAATTTAACATAATTTATTCCATAGTATGACAGGATGTGAATGAATGAATCCCCAGATTGGCGAGACGGTGGCCATGTTGCATTTCAACCTTACGAGCCACGAGCCACTTGTCACATTTATGCAACGGCATATATTTGACGTAATATTTAGATAATAAACAGTATGTGACTGTTGTGAATGTAACCCCTTTATAATTAAAAATGTTGTTTATTCAAAACATCAGGAGGTAGCAGTTAGGAGTTGGATTTATAATGTAAGGAATGCATTTTAAATAAAGTAAGCTGCTATAAATACATCTCAGAACAAGAACTGAAGCTCACGCTGTCTACATGGACTGCACTGCTTTATCTTTTCCCGTCTTTACCGACATCATAGATGTGCTTTTCTTATAGAAAGTGAATAAATGCTTCATGTGCAGAGTTCAATGATAAGCACATTAACTTTACAGAGGACTTACAAGTTTAAAACATTTCTCCACGTCAATCTTTCCATCTTTTTTTCTAAACCCGGAGATCTCACCGCACAATTTACTAAGCAAATCTCAGCCAGGGCCGAGAGAGAGAGGAGAGGCGGGGGTGTTGGGGGGGGGGATCTGAATATGCGTGTCCCTGCAGGCCGGCACTGTGCAGTGTTATGCTCGGAGCTGCACAATTTATGGACCATGGACAGTTTATAAGAAGCAATGTAGTCTATCAGAGAGGCAGGCGAATTGAGGACAGGGCGTGTGGGGGGGGGATCGTTTCCATGCAGGAAGCTGTGTTTTGGAATAATATACGCCTTGATAAAGATGTTTCCCTTGTGATGTTAAACAGCAGGGAGCACCAACGGCCACTTACTATTCCAACCAAATATGAAGGAGAGTCTTTGAGCTGCCATACTTTCTTCTTCTTCTTCTTCTCTTGTGAGTTTTGTGTGAAATGTTGTGAGACACTGCTGCGTTTTCTAAAACCCATGTTTGATGCCAGGATGTAAAGGTTGGTTATTAAAAAGAGAATGGCATTGATAGTAAACTGATCATGCAAACAACAACAACAACAACAACAACAACAACAGAACCGCTGCTTGCGACTGTTAAACACCAGCGATGAACGTCTGCTGCAATGTTTACTGGCATCTCTCACGACAACACTGCAACATATTCTGCGTCTAATTGAGTCATTTTGTCTGTGATTAAGACTTCAAAACAAGTTAAACTTCTTGACAAAGATTGTGCAATCTCTTTTTCAAATGCAAATCAACTTGTATTTCCTAAACTAATATGTCAACCTCGTGCAGCAATCCGTCTCATTATTTCTGTTTTCTTTTTGCAAACAAGTTAGAAATGAGTTCTGGTTCTGATGACTTCTGTTAGAATGTACTTTCTGAGATGGAGATTGTGCAGGTTGTAACAGTAGAAGCTTTAGATAACACCTTTTTACAGACAGTAAAAGGAAAATAGTTATTACAGCTCATTATATGTCATATGTAGTTTATAATACCCCCAATGACTTGTTAGCTGAAACCAAAATAAAATAGTTCTTTCATTCCAATAAAATCTAGTATGAAACTTTATACGTTCCCCCTGAAAAATGATCCACTTTTATGATGTCCTCATATGATGTTTATGACTGTCGAGCGACTCCTTAAGCACTGTGACAACTCCAGAAAGGCCTTGATGGGACGTGACTCACCTCGGAACAACAATGTTGATTGTAAAAGTGGAGAAAGAGCCAAAACAAAGAATGGAAGACGCTTAGAAATGATGGAAGGACAAACTTCCCTCGCAAGGCTGACATCTGTCGAGGCGTTTGGTGTCAGGAGGACGGCTTGTTATGCAAATGCTGGATGCAGCCCCGTGAGACCCCGACAGCCCGGAGAGCTATCTAGCTTTACATCAATGAAGACGTCACTCGTCGAGTTGGGCGTCGCGTCGCGGCTCACACACTCCCTTGCTTCAACTGTCATGTGGGGTTTTAAATAAACCAGCTCTGGTGTCAAAATTGAATATGAGGCCATTTTTCATCAACTTGGGTTTACGTTGCTTCTTAAGGGTTATAGGAAAGATTGAACTGGAAAGTGGGTCACATAAGAGCACTGAAACAGAACTCCTAAACATGGACGAGCTGCAGCGACGGGCCTCTGTCAGCGCAACCTGCCAGAGGTTCAGCAGTTGTTTATGTATATGTGGGGAATCCTCGGAAGCGGAGATATCAAACAAATCCATCTGATAAGAGGTTTGAGAGAGCTGCAGGCCCTAGGGGACACGCACACACACACACATGCATGCATGCACGCACACACACACACACACACCCTGCAGGTTTCACATGAAAAGCTTTTAGCAGTGCAGCTGAAGACATGGCTATTGTTAAGCAGCGTGATGGATGAAGCAGAGGTCTGTTAGTGTTATCCCACTAAAACACAGCTGAATTTATTAAGCTAAGCAGGGTCACCACCTCCCAATGGAATGCCAATGAACCAAATACAATTTCAAGGTAAATAAGAAGCATCTGTGTGTGGGGAGGCAACGTGAGTGACAACCTGAAAGTGTGTGTAGCTTCATGTGATGGAGTGTGAACATGCACACGTGGAATATCTACTATTTTAAGACACAATTTCCTCCCAATCCAAGTACATTATGGAAACACACAAATGGACATGCATATCATCTATTTTTCTTTTGTTCTGGACGTCCACTCCTCGCAGCCAGACACACACAAAGCAGATTGCAACATTAGGAAAGGGTGACAGTTTGTTCCTGTACTGAGCAAAACACCATCAGCTTCATCTTCGCTCACCAAGGAAACCACACGGACCGATGGAGGCAGGGGAATCACAGTCGACTTCTATCAAGCTGAAGAAATCCCAACACACAAGCCTTTGTAAAGCAGGCCTACGTTATGTATTCTAAACACATCCTGACAGATCATCACATCTGGTTAAATACAAAGTGGTTAATCAAGTACAAGTGAGGAGTTTGATTACAACATGTCACATGCTATCATGATTCAGTAATTACCTTGTAGGTGTGTCATAGATCACTTAGCAAGTGTGCAGGTGACTAAATATAGTGTACACCCACCAGGAGAGAGTATGTATGTAGACTAAAGGTCTTTAGTAACTTAAAGTTAACTGTTTAACTGGCACACTGCAGGACATGATGTAATATCTCATAATCACACTGTTCCAAAGACGTCCAAGATGAGACAAAGACACGGACCAGCTTTTGCACAACATTGATTCAATGCATTGATGATCAGAAACACGATCCCTGATTGACAGGTGCAACTGAGGCTCTGCAGATATGACCGGCCTCTAGCAACACACACCAGGAGCGTGTGACACATGTCAGAACAGCATCACCCGTTGTTTTCTATGTAAGACCGCGTTATCACACGACGAGTGTTGGGATGCAGAAAAGCAACAACTTCATCACAAATGAAGAGCCAGGATAAATGACGTAATGCTTCGCGATGTAGGCGACGTTTTGCAAACAGTGTTTACCGTGTGCATGACGGCTGCACCACTTATCCTCTCAGAAACGAATGCTAACCATCTGCAGGACAAGATTAAGGCCAAGAGTAGATAATAGCCGTCAGTTAAGAGAAAATATTAGAACTTCAACATCAACTGGAATGCAGTAACCTTCCATGAGTGCAGGCATGTTTAGTTTGCAATTGTGCAAAACCAGAAGTGCTCAAGGGAGATATTCTGATACTGGGAGGAATGGGTCCTGATCTGCCCCTTAGTGGTTATACTTTAACCCTCCAGGTATACACAACGTACACAAGCAAGTACGTGAACAATGCTGCTAAAGTCACAGCCAGTTTGTTCTGTGTACACGTTGATAAGAAGCAGGTATCACAAGCCTTACATTACCTGAAAGCCCTCTACACTTTGTTGTGTTCTGTCCCCCTCCTCTCTATATCTGTTCCTTTCTTTATCTCTCTTTCTATCTTTCAACCCAGCATTCTTCTCCTCTCTCGTCTTCCTCTGTGACCCTGAGTGTGCAGGGCAGCGACCGACCTTGGCTTCCCTCCGTTATGGCAGCGAGCCCGTTAACAGCGGCCGTGAGTTGTGGCCTGGCGTTAAACTGTGCTCCAGCCACAGTCAATGTTTATGTCTACCAATCAAACGCAATGTGTTTATGTTATATGGCATTATGGACAAGGAGGCTCTCTAAAACACACAGGCTGGAGGAGTGCGGTCCGAGACGAGGGGTTTATGGTCCGTTGAGCTGAAGCCTGAAAAATGAAGCGTCAGTCGGAGACGAAAGGTTGAACAGAAAACTGGACACATAAGAAGCAAAGTGGAGAAATCTCACTACAGACTTCAAACAAGTAAAGTCTGTTAAAGAGAAGGATAAGAGGAGTCAGAAGATGTGAAGGGGGAACAGCATGCACACGGCCTTCGTATGTAACCGCAGTGTGAGGACAGTAGCTCTGGCGTTACCTCATTTAAATGTACATTTTTACAGCAGTTAGGCCTCCTAAGGCCCTGACACACCAAGCCGACGTGAAAGCACTACTGGCGACGGAGCCGTTTGTTTGCTTACCTCACTTCCGTTTCTCTTCTTCTTCTCTTCCCGTGCACTGATTTGCTAAAGCTGAACAGTCAATCAGAGTGATTTATTTCGCCGACAGTCTCCGCTGCCGATTCAACATGCTGAATCTGCCGCAGAGACGGTCAAACTGCAGATGTCGATATCGGCTTTGGTGTGTCACGGCCTTTAAACTTGAGTGTCTTTGTGAGTTGTTAGGACGTGTGGGGACTCAAGTTGTTCTGTCCTCAGCACCACGCAAAGAAAACACAGGCTTGATCCTCCTGGATACAGAGACGTGACACCAATGTGTCCCTGTAAGGGAGGGGCCCCAGGTCCCTTCACTCTCACGCCTCTTTCTGTTCCTGGGAAAAATGTCCTTCTTTCTCTTCTTGTCTTATTCCCCTCAAAACATCTGGATGAAAGATCTGAAAAGACAGTCTCTCCTCTGCCACCCCACAGTTTTGCTGAGGGGTAAGAAGAAGAAGAAGACTCAGCTTTCCATGAATCAGCATCACACTGTTGTGTTTCTTCTTTCATTTCTGAGATGCTGTCGTCTTTTTATTTTGTGATGAGAGGTCACCGATAGGTTTTGCACTCCTCCCAGTTATATGGAAGTTTATTAATGACTAAAGGTTTCCCTGAGAATAAAACAAGCACAAGCTGTAAGTGATCTGCACGTCACAACGTGGCAGCTTGTGCTTACATTAAGCACAGAAAATGATTTGCCTTCAAACCTAGTTTGGTTCCAAAGCAGCTCTCATCGTTTCCTCCAGCTGTTTTCTTAGATTCTCACCACTTGAGATAATGAGAGGGCACTTACCAACAAGTTTTAGAAAACATCTGGATGCTCGGGTCATATCTTCTTTCACAGTTAAGTCTGAGGAGACGTGAAAAAGACGATGGGTCCATCTGATATTACACTTTCCTGAACTACAGAAAGGTATGACGGACATTTTGAATGTACTTCCTGGTTATTTCCTTTAAACAGAAGCTGACCTATAAAAAACTTTATTTAAAAATGTATTAACATTATAACTCCCCTCCCAAGCTCTGATATTAATACTCCTGGCAACCAGTGCTTGCTTGCTGTGTGGATGAATGCTGCACAGAACTTGTATCAGCCTTATGGCCTGTATTTGATCAATCAACAACCTTCGACACTGCACAGTCCACCCCAATAGTTCCTGGCAAACCGGAAGATATAACGTCTGGAGCAGAGACAGGGCCAGGAGCTGCACGAGCTGCAGTCCAAAAACCAAAATGTAGACAGTGTTTGCTCTTAAAGTCAAATGCAAGTATACTTCCCGAGTTCCTAAAAATGTTCCAGGATTCCTTCATGTGGTGCCAAAGGCTGTTCGTCTTCTTGGATGTAAAGTTGAAATTCCTTCAGGTAGTGCTCTTCACTTCATATCTTTGTTTATCCTAAATAATTAGTTTTTTTTGCAGAAATCTAAAAGGCCTCACTTCCTGTTTTCCATAGCAAGCATCTGGTGTTTGGAACAGCAGATGTAGAAACTCACACAAACTATTTGGCTGATGTTTTGTATCAGTAGAAAGCAGCGAGAGAGATTTAAAGGATGAGGGTTCTTCTTTCTCCCAGATACTTTCATCGCTCTGTCCCCGCCGTCTGTAAAGCGATAAAGGAAAACCAATGACTTTTCCATTGCTCCCCCATAAACAGCTCCCATTTGTCAAAAATATTTGAGAAAAAGTAGTAAATATATGTAAAAGATAGAAGATCAATGCAGTTAAAGTCATTGTGTCAATCACACAGGCATTTATAGTACTTTTGGAACAAGAACATATTTGTTCCACTTTTGCCTTCGTCACAATCCTTCCTCTGTCCTTCGGCCAAATGCTTCTGTCTCAACACAAAGCAAAATAGATCAATTTTCTTTCTCCCACACCACCCCCACTCAATCCCCCCCCCCCCCTCCAAATATTCCTCCATTCAGAGTTGTATGCCAGAGTAATAAATCCTCACAAGGTGGTTTCAGACAGAGTGCTGTAACTTATGTCACCACTGGAGCTAAATCTGAGCACAGCGGACAGCGCAATGCAAGCATGCTGAAGATATACGCAGGGGGATTTATTGGGGGGGGTATCTCATCTGAGTCATTGCTCGGCCCGTTCTGACGTCTGTTTTGCACTTGTGAACTGGGACGTGTTGCAGATAGGCACACGGGCGGGTACACGGTGACAAAATCCCTTAAATGTGTCGCTTTCTCTTCTTTCATTTGTTGTAGTATCAAGGCTTAGGTACACTGCACTATTAATGAAATTATAAAGCTCTGTCAGTCATGGAACATAAGCAAAATTAAAACACACACACACACACACCGAATCTTGTTTGAGTAAACTAAACTAAACTAAAGCTCCGTAATCCTCCTGCTCTGGATTCTGTGTTTCGAGTAATACAAATGTAATAGTTTCTTTATATTACGACCTTTGTGTTATTATATGCGTACGGACGACAAATACGTTTTTCGTTAAGTGTATTTTGATCATATTATTTTCTCAGATGGCGCTCTTTTCAAGTTAAATGAGCTTGAGTTCATGCCGCTTGGTCACATATGCTGATGAAATTTTAAAATCTGTTTCATGAAAGATGAATCAGAGCTTTCTGCTGTAACTGGTCACTGAAACACATGTGGGTGATGTTGAGGAGATGGAGTGAGAGAAAGAGGTCACGGGGAGGCTGTGAACACAGATACACGTGGAACCAGCAAAATAGTATGAATGGAAAACTCAAAGTTAAAACAGCAACTAACATGTGGGATCCTCAGCCCCCCCCACGAGCATGTGGGTTGTTGTTAAGACATGTATGTCTGCAGGATGTAAAAGCATTAGCATTGCTAAACTAGCATTCAGCAATCATCTATACCCGTAATAATTGAGGTTGAACATGTGGATCCTTGGAAAGATATGCAGAAAAGAATCCTCAAGCTTATCTTTACCTCCCATTTATGCTTTTTTACTTCTCTTAGAAGACCAAAGAAAAAAACTCCAATTGTGAACCTGAGGGGTGATGCAGAGGACACGGTGTCTTGTAAAACATATGCACTTAATATTAGGGCCATAAAACTTGTAAAATTAAAAGCTATTCTGGAATATAGAAAGAGAAATATTTATGCGTCTGGCTCTGGATAAAGGTTGTTTTATCTTGGGGCAACGAGGGCCCGCTGGGGCACAGGTAACGACTGTCAACAGGCGGGGAAGGGGGGTTGAAATGCTGCATGCTCTCCACGTCCAACCAGATGTCCACATGTGTGACTGTGTTTCCCCTTTTCAGTCGGCCAGAGTGGCCAACGTCGGGGGTTTTCGAAAGAGCAGGAGAAATGTAGGGAGAGAAAGAATCAACGTCTGCTGCTCATTACAAAAGGAGAACGGAAAAGAGGAAATAATATTGGAGCTTTCGACTTTTGCTTACGTTTAGACTCCGCAAAGGGTAGCTACCGACACACAGCCTCCCCGATGACAAGGGGGAGAAATGAGAGTTGAAAAAAATACAAAAACAATGTCCACCAAGTCTGGTTGATTGAAAAGCTGCAAGAAGCAATTATGATCGGGAGAATGTGCAGACCTCTCGTCTTAGCAGCCAGCAAACATCGTAAATCGTGCGGCGGTTTCTGTTTACATTGTGTTGACCTCTCGATGCCCTCTGGTCCTGGCTGGGCTCTCCATGCCCTCGGCGCTGTTGACATACATACACATGGAGACCAGTTCATATATACATAAACTGTATGAATGAGTTTTTTTAATGTCCGTGACTTTTTACCATTTTAAGTTTACGTTACCACGTTACCGTCGGGTTCTGTTGTCCAATTGTCTTTGCAATGTGCATTTTTCATTCTTTTAACCCTTGACGTATGTTTATTTTTTAATCAGTCAAGAGCATGTCATATCTTTAGCGTACAAGTTGGCTTATGTTCTACTTTCTCCCAGGCTTTGCCATGGGAGGCTGAACTTCTGCATGTGTTGAGCTAACCGGAGTTAGTCCATGCTTGTTCTATAAAAAGACCATCCTCCTCATCTACAAGTTTTCAGTGATGATAACTGACGACAGCCACGGATTGATTTGTCCTTAGTGTCTGTAAGTCTCCTTTCACCATCATATGTCTGCCTCCCTCGCCAGCATTTAAAGAACGCTACCCTTGGTCTTGTTTCGGTCCGAGTTGGACCAGGTCGCTGCTTAAATCTGAGACAGCGAGAGGAGCCTGAAGTGGCAGACTTTGGTTTCTGGTGTCCACCATCTGGCGCTCAGGAGCTGCGATAGGTGGAGTATGAAAGCTATGGTTTTACTGATGTATGATCAGCTTTGCCCCCAGGTTTTTGCCTTGCACCTGCAGCTGAGAAGGAACCCTTAGGGTGATGGTATTATTCAAATGGAGTGCTTGAGCGATTGCTTTACAGCATCCGGCAATTTGACAAGCATGCCGATGTTACGCAGTAATTGGCCAGGTATGCAGAGGTGAGGAAGTATGCAGGGTTTCCCATCAAGCTTTCTTTTTCCACACATCTACTTGTCTCACTGCCAAACCAGTACAAAGCCACAAATACCTTTGTCTAAAAGAGTGTGCCCTTAACTGGACTTGAACAATTCTCACACCAACCCCCCCACCTAGCACAGCAGGCTCTCTGTTCCACCTTTGAGTGTGTGGCCATTGGAGTCCAGCCTTGTATGGTGCTGGTGTGTAGCATCACAGTTTGCTGCGTTGATGCACGTAGTGCAGCCACGTAGTGTTTGACTTCAAGCCTGTTCGACAGAGAACAATAAGTTCTCAGTGTTTCACTGGTTTCTTAACCGATAGTGATGCTTTTATTGGATGAAGAAAATGGCGCAGGTTCAAGGCTAATACTGCCAGATAAACCTGCTTTCTTGCATTACATTGACATTTATGGAAACAAGTGTACACTGATTCTGCTGAGAGCATCTTAGCTTACAAGCTATTTCTGTACTGAGCAGCTAATGGCTGATCATGACAAACATTTACAGGCAAAAGCACACAAAACATCAACTGAGTTAAAGTGAAGCACGCAGCGTTGAATGAAAACAGTACAGGCTTTGTTTAACCTGCCTCTGGGTGACTACCCATCAAATACAGAACACTCATACACATGAGCACAGTTGTGATCGGGCAGGGATCAAGTGAGAAAAGCTGCCTTTTGTTTGACTTGAGATTTATAGTTTAAGAATGAAATATATTTTTAAGAACTGAGCTTGAAGTTCAGCTGACTTCAAAGCATCCTGTTGAGAGTTTTAGTGTTAGTTAGTTAGTTACAGCCCAACGGGCATTTTGTGGAATCGTTTCAAGGAGATTTATGAACACGATTATTGAGTATATGTGTATTAAAACTTTGGCCAGCCACAGAGTATTTGAAAGAGTTGGAGCGACATGTGAGCAGCAGTCATAAAGACCGGTGTGTGTGAGAGACGCTCATAGACACAAAAATGAACATATTTTGATATTTAAAAAAGAAAAAGCATCTCGTTCAAGAAAATGTTTTGAGGGAAGACACACAGATTATTAAACATGTAGAGGATTGTGGCAGTAACTTGCTTCTGGAGAGGGGTATTAACATTTTAAATGCATCATCTGAACAGATGGGAGTTTATACTTTTACTATATAAAGAACACAATATTGCATAATGAATCATTTTAAAATAAGCTCCTCGTGTTTAGGGTGATACACGTGTGTATGATATCGGACATTAAGTGTATCCTACAGGCTTCTCTTGTGGCTTCACATTTAAAAGTGATGGTTAAGTGTATATTTTGTACCTTAGCTGGAATATTTTAGTGATGTCAGCTGTGTGTGTGTGTGTGTGTGTGTGTAGCTTTTTTAAATGTTCTCCTTTGATGTAAACTGAAGATGTGGAGCAGAAGTACAATTTATAGTCTATCTGGTCATTGAGTGGGAATGTGCAGTATCATTTGTAGGTATGCGTGCGCGAACGAGGATGTGTCTACTGTGCACGCACACACTTTGTGGCTCGCCGTCTCGACGCAACTCTGGACGGCCATTATGTTTTGAAATAATAAATACACACACACACACACAGTCATTCTCTGTGAATCTCAGACACACGTACACACCAGTGGACATGCTCTTAACATACACCTCTACACACCTCTGCATGGCCAAAATGCACTAAAGATTTACGACCTTAACATTCCTGCAGGGTCAAGCAATTTATCAAATCCTGCACATTCTGGTTTCAATTACACAGCTGATTGTGGAGAGCGGTTATTTTAGCAGGTTCATTTGGCCCAGTAGGGGAGGTCGAGTCTTTTTGCTTAACACCCCATCGCCTGAATGCAACTGGGCATTACTTTGTGGACAGACGCTCGCCTTGCTGCGTGCTACAGATGGCAAGAGAGAAATTGTCAGGCTGCTAGAATGTGAGCAGATGAGCCGAGGTCATCGCATCACTGTCTCGCTCAATTTCTGTTCCCCTCTCGTCTTTTTGCGTCTTTTCCAGCGACAAACTCTAGTCTATCATTCTGCATGTTCCTTCCTTCAACCTCCCTCGTCTGTCTGAAGCTTTACGATGATGAAAAGTCTTCCATCAGTCTTTTTTTTTGTGCCTCTGCGGGTTTCTATTTCTGCCTCTCTCTATTCTTTTCTCTCCGACGTCACCCTTCTCTATCTGACTTTCTTGATCTCTTCGTCCTTTTCTCTGCCTCACACCCTCTCCCTCCATCTCTCTCCTCTCTCTCTCTGTGGTAGAGTGGTGATAAATCCCTATTTTATTGCTGGAGAATTCCTCTCTCCCTGCAGGGCTGACAGCTCCCCACGTTCTAAGACACTGCTAGGACCAAACCCAATCCTCCCTCCCTCCATCACTCCATCTCTGCCTCCATCTGGCCCTGATTACTGAGAGAGTGGAAGGGTGGCGGGGCAGGGGAGACGTTGGAGGGAGGCATCACACCATTACACCCTAGGAAAGGAGAGGGAGAAAGGAAGGAGGGAAGGTGGAAATGGATGATGCACAACATGTTGGTATGAAGGAGAAGAAAGAGGATGAGGACGAAAAGCAGAGGGGAAAAGAATTCAAATTAAACTTTTTATTTAATTTTTTAAGTGCATCCAGTGGTGGTTAAAATATTAAATCTTTAGTAAATAAAATTGTGTATTAACCAGTTAAAAAACACTGAAATAAATATGCTACTTTTGTTGTTAAGTCTCCAAATACAAAATGTGCCGACCTGATGAATAGTGACATACAGAGCAGAAGTAACAAGGAAAGGAAAAGGATCAAATATTTAATAAAACAGTCGAGTTCTTTAAAGCGAGTCAATATAATTCTTCTTCCACGACGGACAAGAAAAAATGCTTCCAGTGACGTGAGCGAGACAGTGAATGATAGAGTGGGAGGGAGACAAGAGGAAAGGAAATAAAATAAAATATAAAGAACAAGGAACAACAGGTGACAGCCACAAGCACCGAGACAACGGTTAAATAAATGTCCACACAGAGCCGGTCCCCCACTGTTTACAGTGTGTAATCTCCGATACAGACTACAAACAGCCCACAAGAGAGGCAGCGCAGGACGACGTGCATGCTGTCACGCAGTTCTGCTGTTGTTCTTGCCCGAGTCATTTGCATTTAAAGCTGTAAAACATCACTTTAAGGATTGGCAAACCGGTTTGTTAGAAGCACAAACAAAATCGTGTCATTATATTGTGAAAAAGAAAAATGCAGTTTGATTAAACCTCGCATGTGTGTGAGTTTAAACTTAACGATGTTGGGTTCACATGTTGTTTGGTTACATGTATCCCACAATACAACACTGCACACCAGCGAAACAGCAGCTGAGTCCTGCAAATCTAATTGAAAAGTGATAATGGCCATCATTTGGGTGAAAAGTGGCTGAATGAAGAGATTTTGGAAGTGTGTGTGCGTGTGTGTGTGTGTGTGTGTGTGTGTGTGTGTGTGTGTGTGTGTGTGTGTGTGTGTGTGTGTGTGTGTGTGTCCTGGCAGGCCGACTCACTGCAGCAGGTGCCAGAGGAGTGTGTAATAAACACAACTGCTTTGGACAAGCTGGCCTCTCACATCAAATAATGTGTTTTGGCGATGTCCACCCTAAGCTGTTCACATGATCAACACTCAGCAGCAGCGAAGGCTCTCAAGAAAACACAACTAATATATAATCACAGTTACGGTGAGTCACAGGGAGGCAGGGCCACGCGCGGGGGGGGGGTGCGGTGCCTGCAATCAACTCAGAAAAGTCATTTCCTTACACCTCCTTTACATTTATTGTAACATTTTAAAGCTGAAGTTAATAATGTTTACGTACGGGGGCAAAGACCTGTAAATATACGTTATTGTAAAACAGATGAATCACCTGATGAAAGTTTATACCTGTTCTTATACACTAACTTCATATTGTGGCGTTATGTGTCGGGACATGTGTGGCTGATTAAACCCACAATGGATTAAACACAAATGCCAGAATGATTATATTTAGTATTAAATATCTGTGTGGTTAGTATGCACCTTCACTTCCAGAACATTAGGAGAATACATTTACTTTTTTAATATTGAGCAATCAATATAAATGTTGATTAAAAACAATATATATGCAGCATTTTAAAGCCTGCTTATCTTTCCTCTACAAAGGGAAGAGGCCGAACAATAAAGAAATACCACAAGACACTGTTGACTAAGCTTTAAGCTTCATGTTAGATTATGAATCACCCCCCCCCCCTCCCTCCTCCTCCTCGCTCGCTCTCCCGCCACCTCCACCAAAATAATCAGGATAATTTCTATTCATTATTACACCTCCATTTATCTGCGAGACGAGACGTAGGGAGGACGGGGTATAACTCTGAGGAATAACAATACCATTAAAAAGCCTGTGCGGCAAATATCAATCATTGTTGCCGTTAATGTCCCTCCAGCCTATTCAGATGGCCTCTCTCTTTTCCTAATGTCCACCCATCTGTGTGTGTGTGTGAACGTGTGCAAGTGTGTGTGTGTGGCTGTTATATTCAAAGCCCTTTAATCAACAATCGCTGCATCTGGGCCAGATAATGAATGGCATTGTTTATAACCTCACTCCTGTATCGGGTGATAAATGCACCGGCGCCTAATGCTATCATTTGAATAAGAAATGAGATTGTGCTTTATTTTAATATTGAGGAGAGATTGTCTTAATATAAATTCCTTGATAAAGTTGCGATGATGATGATGATGATGATGATGATGATGATGATGATGATATTGCATTTTGTCAACCAGCCAAAGGTTTAAAGCGAGGCAATAAAATGTGCGCGGATACAAAATGAAGTTATGAAGCGATTGTTTTTGATTCATGGCCTGTGACAATAACAGATAAACAGGTGTGGTTAAAAGCAAAGGGGATCGCGTTCAAGTGCAAAGTAGATTTATTGAGTCACAAATTAGCAACGGAAACAAACAAAATGCTCTGTGAGCATTAGTCAAACTGAGGAACAGGTTTCTCTAAATACACTGAAAAGAATTCCTCTATCACACGAGCGCTGGTGTGTGTGTGTGTGTGTGTGTGTGTGTGTGTGTGTGTGTGCAAAGAGCTCTCGTGTTTATTTTCCATTCGGACACATTAAGTAAAACTTGCCATGTTACACAGGATCCTCTGTGCGCCGTATAGTCTTAGGAGGGTGGAGGTCGAGCTCAAACATCATCAAAATTACGCAGGAGGTGTTATGAAAATAATATCACGCTCGGTTTAGATGAAATATTTCACGTGTTGATTGCTCGACGGTCTACAAAAGTTCAGTGTCACTCACTTTGAACTCATTTAAATGGCCACAAATCTTCATGAGAACTACGAAGCGGACTGCATGATAATAAATATAAGAGTAAAGCTGAAATATGTTTCTGTGATTCTTCACACACTGACAGTGAAAACACTCTTTGGCATCAGTGTACGGTCCACACACACTTTTCATTTAGTAAATTCAAAGATAAGATCCGAAACAAATCCCCCCAATCCAACACAACAGATCCCATATCATGAAGAGAAAAGAAAATCCAGAGCAGACAATTTACTGGCACTATTTCCTCCGTGACATTATCCCACTGGAATAGCAGCGGCGCAGTGTTACAACCCTGCATGTCGCCACAGTGGAATACAGAAAGAAAACAGCCACCCGGGGACTTCTGCTGTCCAAATCTTTGACGGTTTCTCAGCAGCTCCCCGGCCCTTAAACTGTGCAAGATTCCAGGAACAGATTGGGAGCCTCCAACCCCCCCCCCCCCCCTCCGACCCTCCACTCCCACCCTACTCCATATCAGGCAGAATCATTGATAAAGACAGCCATTCAGGGATGACACTGATAGCTGCTTCAAAACCATTCGAAAAGTGATTTGCCTTCCATTTTAGCCACGGCTGCCGTCTTTATGATGCACGCGTGTCCAGGAAGACAACGAGATTACTTATACGGAAGGAATTAGGTGGGACCTAATGAAATATTAAGTGCATTTAATCTTCACGTTACTAAACTTTGGATTTGTTTGAGTGGGTCAATTCAAAGTAATTGCGTTTTCAAAAATCCACTCTATTGCAATGTCATGTCACCTGAAGAATGAATATCTGTAATCCTTCCAGGTGTTTGCAGAAATGCTTCATTCAACAGAGCTGCATATTGCTCCAATCAGGGTCCAGTATTGTTGAGTAATTCAATAAATACTCTTTCATTGATATTGAATTTATTTGTTAAGCATAATGAAAACCATAACTCTCATCATGTGAAGCTCGGGGACCTTTAAAATCTTAAATAGAGGATATTGGAATTAGAATTGAACACATGACAAGTCGTAAACTGACAATTTACGCACATCATTTAGGGTGAGGTTGAAGATACAGACACACACTCTATTGCTAGGACATACTACAGTGTGTGAGAGCAACATCTTCAATTATTTACCACAGAAAAGGTTTAAGCTTATAATCAATAAAAAGCAAATGAAAAGTTGAATTAAAGCGGGAGAAGTCGGCGCATTTGAAGCGCATGAAGGAAGCAAATCGGGATGATTTCCTTGTATAAAGTTGATCGGCCAACATCAGCAGTGTGTGGAGGAACTGCATATGGACGGACGATTTGGAAGCTGAGATATTTCTCTTCTAAACTGCAAAGTGTTTCATGATGGCTTTTAATTTACTGCATTTGAAGGCCAAATCAGACATTAGATGGAGACACTGTCTCTACTCCACGGTCTCCTTCTGCTCCTGCATCCCTTCACCCCTCCTCTCGCTTCCATCCCCATCTTCGGTCCAAATGAATGACGCCAGCTGGGGTCGGCTGGCTGATGCTGGGCCCTGCTCGGTGGCATTGACAGCTGAATTATCCCACAGGCCGCGGCGGCTGATTATCAGCGGAGAAGTCATCAGGGCGTCCCAGCCTCACCCCCCCACCCCCCAACCCTCCAATCCCCAATCTCTCTACCCCCACTGTCCTCTTCCCCGTCCCCCTGTCACCCCTTGTCAAGAGAAGGACGCCTTCTCCTAGCTCGCCGCCCGGGTCCTCTTGACAGGTAATCTCAACAGTAACAATTACCGCCATTACTGGTGTCATAAACAAGTGGCCGACCCCAAGCCAGGGCAATAACAAAGGCTTTATAATTCACCATGCAAGGCCATATAAATACATGCCAACAGGTAACAAGTAATCTAGCAGAGAGGATGAGGGCCGATGCTCCCAGACTCTGGACTGAATCTGTGTGTGTGTGTGTGTGTGTGTGTGTGTTTGTTACAAAGAGCTGTGTGGGTGAAGGGCGAGGATGCAGCAGCAGATTGAAGTCGAGGCTGCAGACACACATTTGAATACGATCCCAAAAGTAAAAAGGATTTTAGTGCGTGAATATATTTGATTGTCTGTAAAGTCACATTTGCTTGATGTTTAAATGCCGCCGCGTGCATTGAAGCAATTTTGTCGGGCTATTGATGACATCATTTTATCTGAGAATGTTATTGATTTTCAGCATGTTATTGATTTAGCAATAGAGGCCATACTTAACTGTAAATCTTTGATTATCAGAGAGAAAAAGATGACACGCAAATGCATCAAATAAATATCTTCCTGTCGTGAATGTTGACAAAGGAGCAAAAATCCTATTAGGGAACAAAACAAAGGCATTATAAATTATTTTTAATAAAACTAATTTGATTTACGAAGAACAGATGCGTTTCAATAATTCACGTTCATCATAGCTATAACAATAAACTAATATTATAAATATATATATATATATTTAATAGGCATATTTCTTATTTGCAACGTTTTTTTATTACTTGTATTATTAATTAAGTCATTCTTGGTTCGTTAGTAATTTTACGCATTTATTTATTATCGTAATTTACACCAAATAAATCTCCCCGAACGTGTTGTTCCTTACCCGGAGAAGTTTGGGCCAGATTGCTTCCTGTCCTCAGCAAAGTAAACAAGGCGTTGTGGCCTGCAGCGCTAAAATAATTTGAGACTCCCTAATGAGGAGAGCTGAGCAGCAATTAACACGTGTCAAAGTCGACATCATCAGGTGCCACTCTCATTTTCTTCCCGAGACTCAATGGATTTCTTTTTGTTCTCCTCCCGTTCCCTCTTGTTTATTCCCACCCGAAGGCGACGGTGGTAAAAAAAAAAAAAGAGGTTTCCATTTCTGATGCGGTTCTGTGGCGCATTTAACGATCACTAGTTAACGCCATCGAAATTGTCATGCCGACGTCTCGCCTCATCCTTTATTCGTTTTCTTTCTTCCCTTTTCTCTGTTGCAGCAGCAGTGAGATCAGACAGGCCAGTTAACGGTGCATAATTCCTGCACGAGCGATGCTCCGAGCAAACAAACAGGCGAGCAGGGGAGAGGAGAGCACGAGCTGCGCACCAGTGTGGATTCTGTTTTAAAGCAAACACACAAAAACACACGGATTTCATTATTATTTCAGAATAGCAACAAGTCAACTCGATAATTTCTAGATGAATTAAGATAAAAAACGATTTATCTTTTATAATGTGTGCAACAGGAGTAACATTTATTTTCATTGCTCTCCGTTTAAGAGCATAATTCTGCACAACAGTGATTAAAAACAGCATTTGTGTTTAGGAAAGTAAAACAAATAAAAGATAATAATTATGAAGTAAATAAAAAATGGGGGGAAATTGGTAGTGCATTTTAAAATAATTACTTGAGGGGAAATTCATTTTTATTTAGATTACTTTTAAAAACAGGTTATTTGTGAAAAGTAAATTGTTATATTTCATTTATTTAATTAAGAAATAAAATAAGGATGCATAAAATGAGATGCGTGTCACATACTGGAAAAATAAGTAATATTACAAGCACACAACTTCCAATTACAACGGTCTTTTATAATTGTTGAAGAATGCATTTTATTACAGAAGTAAAACAGGTCATTTCATTTACATCTGTGCAAACCCTATACACGCATGATTAAATAGCCATGTTGTGAGTCTGCATTTCCAAATGAAATGTTAAAAGAAGTTATTGTCAAATTAACAAAACTGACTTCCATACGCACAATTAGAAGACACAATGTGAGTTCTCTGCTGAGCTCAGTGTTTTATTTTTAGGGTTATAATTTATGACAATTAAAAGTCAGGAGAGCCGGGATGTAAAACACAGATGTGTTTAATCTCCAGATAAATTACCCCACAAATGTCACTGTGCTTACAAAGATAAATAACAGGAAACAAATCTACCTAGCAACAGCAGCCCAGAAACTAAACACACATCAACAGCATCATGTAGCAACACAACAAACTCTCAGCTAATGTGTTGTTTTCATCTTTCCCTGCTCTCCTAGACGCAGGATGAAGAAAAAGAAAGAAGAAGAAAAGGAGGAGGAGGTGTTTTGTTGTCATTCTCCTGACCTGAGCCGCTCATCTTCCTCAGAGCTCAGCGGGTGCTCGGCCGGCGCTCGCCTCGCCTACCCAGGGTCCTTTTGGTGTGTGCATATCATTTGCATACATTTCTCGCCGGCTGACGAGGCCTTGCTCTCATTAAAGCCCGGTCTCACAAATCCCCCCCCAGAAGCCTGCTGGTCCTCGCGGCCATGAATCCGTACCTGTGGTGGCGGTGGCCGCTGGTGATGGCATGCTGTTGTCCAAAAGCAACCATACGAGGGTGAGAAGATGGGGGGAGGAAAGACAGAGAGAAAGAAAGGAGATGTATAGGAAGAAAGGGCAACAGTTTCTGTGCAGTGAAAACAAAAGAGCACGAAAAAAACTGCAGTCAAGAGAGAGAGAGGATAAATGAGTCCTCTGTGTGCGGTGGAGCACTGTCTCCCTCTCTCTCTCTCCCCCTCTCTGCATGTCTCCCTCTCCTTCTGACTCTTGAACCAGGCTCCATTTTGTGTTAAGCAGCTCCCTCTCATGACAGATCTCTGCTGGGGTCAGGGGTCAAAGTTGAGGATAGGGTCAGCTGTAACACAACATGCAAGGGAACTCTGCAAACTCTCTCTCGCTCCCCCCTCCAAAATGACTCTTCCGTCACCCTGTCCCTGTCGGCTAAAAAGTGCTTCGCAAAGCTCCAGGCTGATGAACTATTGCATCTTTAAAGTATCAGGATTATCTTATTGTCAACAAAGCCCATGAAAAGACCAGAACCGACAATGAGGCTGTGTTAAAAACAAAACAAAGGGGCTGTATCGGGGGGGGGGGGGGCATGTTGCTTCAGGTATGATCCAGGAAGTAGATCCACTCACAAGGCTTGTCTGACACCATTTATAACACTAGAGACCAGATTAGTGTGCAAAGTTGTCTCAGTGACCATCACGTCAATGAACAGTCGAATCAGCGTCACAAAAGGAACGCACCTGGAATATGTGCTGGTGTTTATCAGTGTGTCCGAGGCGACACCTCGTCTGATGATGTTGCTTTGCTTTCTGTAAAAAACAAATAGATTTTCTTTTTAGACGATCCTGCAATGTTCTGCTTCGACAACCTCGCTGTGTAAACACGGTGATCTCACTGAAAATGAATGAGAGCACTGCGATTGTGCTAATGTAGGCGTGCATCTACTAATACTTTTCTAACTTCCCTGCACAACTTCAGGCCCAAACCGATTTGTTCCAGCTGAAGACGTTCAGCTTTACAACACTCAAAAGTTTCATTTATAATTTTCTTTAAAGGCTATAATGATTTCTTTAACCAGTTGGGCTGTAAACAGGACCAAGTAATGCATTTGCTATGGCCTATTAACTGCACATTAAAACACATTTGGTAAATATTTATTGCAGCAAGACTGTTTATGGGATTGACTCAAAATATATTTATATATATAGATGTGTGTTTTACATTGTTTTAGACAACAATGGAGATACGTGGCAGAGTGGAATAATATATATATATATATATATTATATATATATCAGGCTTATCCTTTGAACGTTTGCTGCTGCCTTTATTAAACAGAGAAGCAGAAGGAAGAGTTGATGAAGACCAAAACACGACACACTGAAGGAATTTATAGACATGCTGCAAGTATGTAATGCTAGCACAGGCATGGACTCACACACACACACACACACACACACACACACACACACACACACGCAAAATGAATCGACACATAGTACAAACATGCGGACAAACCACATCACTCAAACTTCCACACCACTGAACATAAGTGCAGGGCGAAAAACAAAGAGAGACCAAGAGAGGGAAAAAATGATGAAGTCGGACTTGAACATCAAACAATAAACAGTCCATTAAGTCTGTGGGTGGAGGGGTTTGAGGGGGGAGAGGGGGGGGGGGCAGATATCTGGGAGGAGGGGGCGGAGGAGTGATGAGAGTTTATTTAAAGCACGGTGACCCCGTGGCCGAAGGCTCGGTGCAGGGATGAATAAAACTTTAATGGCTCATAAAACACAGCGACCCCTTCTCCGAGCCCAGCTTCACAGCGTTTATTCCTGCTGGGCCGGCCAATCAGATCACTTGAATCTGCAAACACAGAGAGGGAGAGAGAGGGGGGAAACAGAGGAGAGTTAAAGGAGTAGTGGTCATAAGGTTGATATCAATCTCATGTCTGTGCGTGAAGAACGTGGCTGGAGTCCGGACTAATCAACTAAGAACTCATTTTCTTTGCTAAAAATCACGAGTGAGCTCAGCTTTTGGTGTGTGTGTGTGTGTGTGTGTGTGTGTGTGCAGGCTCAGTGGCAGCACACCTGTACATGAGTGAGCTTTAGAAGTATTAGTTGGCTTTGCTTTCGATAGCTTCTGATAGCATGCTAATGAACGTATGACCAAGCATTTGAGCTACTCCTTTAATATAAAATGTGCAAAACAAAGGAGAGAGGGAGCGAGAGGAAGAGAGGAGGAACAAGCTTACAGAGGCAAGAGGAGAACACGTGATGGAAGCCAATGACGAGGTAGAGAAAGAGAGAGCGGTGTGAGAAACGAGGCAGAGGAGACCACAGATGTGACCGTGATATTTATCCTGGTAGAGTTTCACACAGATATGTAAATCACACACACACACGCACACACACACACACACACACACACACACACACACACACACAGTGCCCCGAAACCTTTTCAGCACAACACTGAGGTACAAACTATCAGCAGCGGTTTAATCAAACCCATGTGAACTGTACTTTTTTTGCCAAGCACCATTTGGCTCTCTGGGAACGGGCCTGTGACAGTCTGAAGCTGAGGTGTCAATCCACACCGCCATCACCCCGGGGTGCTGGGATCTGTAAACAAACAGCTGTCACCTTGTTTAAAGCTCAGACATTTTCTTATCCACCACTTTACTCAATCTGCGACGTTCGCCCAATTCCAAGAGTCATTCTGAAAGATTAGTTAGAGACCACATTTCCCAGAATGCCTTTAGTCAAACCACATAAAAAGAGGTCTAACTTAGTCACAGCAAATAAGAACCTGCATATCACCACCGTAGATGCGTCTGGATGCATTTGCTGTAGTTTGAACATGTAAAACATTTACAGATTATAAAGATCATTTCCTTATAAAGTCACTTGTAAATATTTGTGCAAATGTTCTTTGTGCACGTGCTCTTGGTGTTTTTCAAAGTGTATTTATGGCTGTATCGGACAAAACGTTGAATGTGTGTGTGTGTGTGTGTGTGTGTGTGTGTGTGTGTGTGTGTGTGTGTGTGTTCTACAGTCCGTGACCCTCCCTACCCCTCTCTCCCCTCCTTGTTCAGCCCAGCGGGTGTCATTCTCAGGTCATGAGACTGTAAATATACACAGTTAGACCCCAGAGCCATAAATCAGACGAAACGGCCTGAACTCCTACATGGACAGATAACATGAGACAGACATGATACGCCTGCTGGAAGAGATAATAATAGCACATATTCACCGCTAACAGTAATATAATAATACAGATCACATTAACACAACACTAACACTACAACTACTGCTAACACATACACACACACACACACACACACACACACACACACACACACATACACACACACTATATGTAAGAAACTGTTACTACCACTGTAACATATGGTACACTATTACTATGACTACAACTGTAACACACATTTTAGTAGCCACTTTACCCTGAATATGCTTTGTAAAAATGTGAAAACAGTATTATTACTACACATTTGACTAAAACTGTAACAAACACTAACTACCACTGGTGTTGCAAATACACCGTGGTGAGCAGAGTATAAAATAACAGTCAACTTTTAGGTGTATTTACTTAAGTAGAAGTAAAAGTACTGAAAAAAGTCTCATAAAAAACTATTTAAGTAGTGAGTAACTTCATCGATGCAAGGTAATATTATTAATTTATTTAATAATATATATTAATATACAGCTAATAACAAAAAGTGCTATTAATGGTCATTAAAGTGTCAAATACAAGCAGCGTTTAATCCTTTAAAATACACTTTTTGTCACTGACTGAATCCTAGAAAAGGATGGGCTACTATATTATATATAATTATATACAACTATATAAGTATAATATATTAAAATAAATATTCTTAGTAGATGTAAATGTGTAAATGTGTAAATGTTAGCGTTACTGCAAATACAATCACACACAAATCACATGTGCATCATTCAAATGAAAGCTGAAGAATATACTCCATCTTTATTCGCGGATAGAATGATGATGACCATAACAAGCGGTTGAGAGCTGCAAAGAAAGCTAGTGAGTGGACCTTGAGTGGAGACTATTTAGTTTTACATGCTGATCCCAAACTCAAGAAAGGACTTTTAAATATTACCAAAGCTTAAAAAGATTTATATATCACAGCTGCTGCTACTGTTGATCATATTTATGCTTCTTAAGTTCTAATAAGAGTTTAAATAAGCTATTATAATAATAATAATAATAATAATAATAATAATATAATAATATAATAATATAATAATATAATAATATAATAATATAATAATATAATAATATATAAATATAATAATATAATAATATATTATAAAATGTAATATTATATATATTTAATAATTATATATATTATTATATATAATATATATTATATATATATTATTATATATATTATATATTATTATATTTAATATAATTATAATAAGTTCCAATATATCATCTCTCTTTCTTCCTTATTATCTGAGTCATATATCTTTTCAGAGAGGGTGGGATTGAAAACATAGATCAAATAAATTGACAGCTCATTTCCACGAAGGATAACAAATACACCCGGTGGCTGAATATTGATAATCATGTTTATGGAAAACCCTGAAGTAAAGGTTAACCTGCCAAGGCTTGTCATCGACGCCAGGTGTCAAGCAACATAAAGAAAACTGTTAAGTTTTAAACACAGCTTTTAAATTACGCATCTCTCATTCTCACACTTTTCAAAGATGTTTTTACGATTGAGAAGGTATTCCTGCTTCGCTTCGAGGCGACTTTAATCCTCGTTAAAGACGGAGCTGACACTTTCTTTCTGCCTTTTTCTTAAGGGCGAAATGTAGAAACAGGAAGATGTGAAGAATGTTTTGTCATAATCATCAACAAGAAAGGTTCATTTCTGAGTGTTCTCAATAAAAGTCTCTCTGATCTTATTTAAAACAGACCTAAGGTGAGAAGCAGATGTATGCTATGTGGACTCGGGGACTTTGAAAGGCAACTTTATAATTATTTTGATCATCCTTTTGCACATGCAGAGCTCACATAGTCATGCACTGCAGCCGGGGGAAATCATCAACATTTCTTCACATTATTAATTATTATTTGCAAAATGATTCACAAGTTACTAAAACACAGTTTAAAAATATTTGGACGCTACAAACAGCATCTTTGTTTGGTTTAAGGAGTGCACAACGTTGCGAGGCGTGCGTCACTGCGCCGGCCAGCTGCCTGCTGGGAACACGTGCAACACATCACATGTGTGCTGCAACATATTTCACCAATACATACATGGCATGGTAATACTAAAGCATGGTCGGGATAATGTGCTATCACAGTTACATTAATGTCAGCTCCTGTCCAGACACTCAGCTAAAGACTGCAGTCATCCAGCCTTTAACGATAATGAGTTCTACTTGACCTGGCTTTACTCCGGAGTTTCCATTACTAAATTACACAAAATAATATCATTCATTATGTCATCTATAATGGCGACTCCCTGGATCAAAGGTGTGAAAGTGGAATACAATCTGAACCTATTATATATTCAACACCCTGGCAACAGTTGAGACAAAATAAGACTGAATCTCAAACATCGTCTCCTGATATCAGCGGGCAGTTCACTTGAACTGCGTTACATTTACATCATCCCATCTGTGATCTCTGAGGCGCTAAATGTTTTCGCAGGCATTAGCGCGTCATCAAAGTGTCCGAAATCCTAGAAGGTTTGATCTCTGGAGGGTCCGCGGACACGAAGTCTACAATTATCTCTCTGTTATGTCGAGTGCGTTTGAGCCACAAATTGCTCGCCTTGGATTGTTCAGAGCGATCGGGTTCCCATGTGAAAACACAAGGACTATGACATCACTGCGTCACTTAGCTAGCTAGCTACCTCACACACACACACACACACACACACACAGACACACACATACACACTAATCCCTGGTTTTAAGCATGCGAGGCCGAGACCGTTTGTCTGCGACTCCATTGACTTCCTTTAGTTAACTAACAAGGGGGAGATTTGGGGGAATGTGTCACCATGAAGACACCAGAAGAGACAAAATGTGTCACGAGTTCTTCATGAGAGAAAGATTCGGATGTTCTTTAATAGTTTTGTTTAAAGTTATGTAAAAGTGAAGTGACTTCTCTCTTCTATTACACAGACAAAGTAAATGCTCATCCTTCCACAGCAACAACAGACACATTGAATTAAAGAGGGTTTTATATTTAACTCTTATGACATCCTGAATAAAAGGCAGTTGATTTTTAACACTAGTTATAATTTGGATGTTTCTGTGCAGCGCAATGTTTACTCATTTGTGATGTATCAGGTGTGTGAGATACAAATAATCTGTGTAATCTCAAAAGAAAGGTTTAATGGAAGAAAGTGCTGACCCGACCTTGTGAAAAACTAAAGACGATGTTAAACCAATGTTAAATCAAACCATAATTCATAATCTCACAGGTCATCATTCACTCCCTCTCCATCCTAACACACTGACAGTTTCCCTCTTCATTAACTGCCACCATCAACCGCACTGTAAAAACACACTTTCACAAGAAGTCACACACAGCAATAAATTACTGAGCAAATGCAAATATCACATCACACTTTACAGCATGACGTACAGTTGGAAGTGCGGTAGGAACACAGATCCTGCAGCGGGTAGACGAGACGTCCTGTCGCTTTAAACACGAAGCCAATCCAAGAGCTGCTCGCTGACTGTCAGTGTCACAGACACAGAAGATTCATCAATGTGAAATATCTAAGAACTTAACATGCAGATGTGACGATGGGAGAAGTTCCCCATCATGTGTGTCCTGTAGAAGAAGAAGAAGAAGAAGAAGAAGAAGAAGAAGAAGAAGAAGAAGAAGAAGAAGAAGAAGAAGAAGAAGAAGAAGAAGAAGAAGAAGCACCTTGTGCTTCAGCAACCTGAAACTCTGAAAGTGATCTTTGACTGGCTCGCACTCACTCACTTACACACACACACACACACACACACACACACACACACACACACACACACACACGCTCCTTGTCTTTGTGTTGGTTTTGATAAAAGGACTTGGAGGTGGGGAAGGGAGTAGCGGAGTGTGTCAGCTCCTGGAGTATGCTTACTGTGCTGGGGAGATGCACGGGGCAATTACACACAACCTCTGACCCCCAGCAGGCACCCTGAGGTGGAATGACGCGGGCCTGGTCTCACTCAGCTGGAACAATGGAGAGGGCTGATTTTGTGTGTGTGCTGTTGGTACTTGTGTATCTGCATATGAGGTGTAAGTATGTGTTCATACATGCGCTGACGTGCGAGTAGTGTTCACGCATCCCGCCCTTCATAAAAACCAGACTCACCACCAGCGCGGTCGCAGGCACACTGCGAGCTGCAGGCCTGTCCTGTGGCTATGCAGATGTGACGGCGGGTGTAAAATATGAATTTTAAATTACAGCCACCTCCCTCCAATTACCAGCCAGCAAGCCTGACGGGGATCTGTGTGCAGTCGGGGGGGGGAATGACAATGTCAGGCTTCTTATGATGTCCTTTGTTTACGTGGATCATTTTGCTACATGATCCACGTGCAGTATTTCCACTATAAAGTATGTTAGTAAGTGCATTTCCTCTTGCCGTCAGTCTCTGAAGGAAACCTCTCATATCCGACAATATGTCACTGAAGGACACAGAATTAACTGTCATTCTTAGCTATTGATGTTGTTCATTCCACCTACGTGATATGTTCTTTCTACGGGAATAACATGTTGTTTACAAGTTAAGGTTAAAAGAGAAGAGGTCGAGGGTCACGGAAAGATGTAGACCTGGAGCTGCTGTGAGAACAGATGATAACGTTCTGTGATGAAACCACTTTACATGCAGAGTTTGCCCAAATGTATTTGTACAATGAGATAAAAGTCAACCTCTGAGACTCGTGGCAAAAAGAAATGCCTTGGGCATCGATAAAAGTTACACAATGTAGTTTAAGAACCATAAAAAATACAAACAACTGGTAATATTTCACAGATTAAGACGATGAGAGGATGAACTCACACTGCATGGAAGCAGCTCACTGCTTACCCTTCTGCAGTGGCACACACGGTAGATGCACAGCCACATTAACACACACACACACACACACACACACACACACACACACACACACACACACACACTTAATATCAGGGATTCTTAATTAGCGAGGAGTGTCTCCATCCTCTGGGTCCTCATGCCAGTCATCCACGGCTGTGACGAGTCTGTCCTCATTAACATGACCCTCCTCCTCACTGTCCACTCCACTGCTCAACACACAAGCACTCAAGCATGGACACCCTGCTAATTATGGCTGTGTGTGTGTGTGTGTGTGTGTGTGTGTGTGTGTGTGTGTGTGTGTGTGTGTGTGTGTGTGTGTGTGTGTGTCTGCACACCAATCAAGTACATGACTTGATGGTTGACACTAACAGTCTGCTAAGAAAAGAGAAAAAACTGCCATGTGCAAATGTTCTCAATTTATTACCATTTGCAGGTCTGTTCTTGCCATAAAGGACAAAGGATTATAAAGTAATGACTGTGCAGTCTATTTAATTGCTTTTTTAGTTTTATTTATAACTAGATCAAAATGTCAGACTTTGTGTTGGTCTTTGTTAGTTTGTAACGTGACATTTAACACAATAAACTAACTGCCTGCTCTGCTAGCTAGATATACATCAAGTATATTATGTTATAGTCGTGTTAACGCCGCATTATATGTTCATTTTCAGTTATTTTTAAGTGGTATATTTAAGTAAATCTTTTGGATCTGATCTTAAGAAGGTAAAAGCATTAAATGAATAGTTAGTAAACACGTCTCATCACCAACATAATATCGCAGATTCGGCAGATTTTTGGGCACTTTGTTCTGCAAAGTGGTGATAAACGTATCTTCTGTTTAGCTCAGCAGACACATCTATTCTCTTTCAAAAGCATCCGCGGGCCCACAAGACACAAAATGCAGTAAATGGGGGAAATATGCGCCTCTTAATCATCAGTAATTAGTATTTACTGACTTCAAATTCGTACAAAAACATATTCATCAACACGGGAAGTATTGGCTCCAAGAACACATTTCAACCATTTCATTGTCAATTAATGAGGCCATAAAGTTTGTCCACCAACTCTCATTACCCGCTCAAACACACATGCAAATGCACACACACATTTATGAATCTACACTCATCATATCACTGTTGATAGCTGTGTATATATATATATATTTGAATTTATATAGATTTATATATATATAGAGGAGACGAGTTACAAAATAGGTGTTGACATTCATATGTAAATAAGAACCAGGGCAAGCCTGCGTCCTCAGGCGTCCACACGCTCCTTTGTTCGTCTCCAGTCAGATACACTCACCCAGAAACAATGAGGGGACGAGGGGGAGACGAGGGGAGGGATGGGGGGGTATGTGACCAATGCCAACCCACCCTGCTGCCAATGGGGGGGGGGTCACACCGGGAGGGTCAGAAGACAGTGAAGAGGGTGAAAGGTCAGTAGCACAAGAGTGTGTATGTGGAAACTATTGTGTGTGTGTGTGTGTGTGTGTGTGTGTGTGTGTGTGTGTGTGTGTGTGTGTGTGCTTACATCACTCAGTAACAGATCCCATTAGTGCTTTGTTAACCACAATGCCAATAAAATGACCAACAATGAAAACAAAAGTAAATAGTTATGCTCAAACTTAACTTTAGTTTTTATTACGGATTAGAAACTAAACGCAACATACATTCTCTGTCCAATTCGATGGACGTAAAAGCAGCTTTAAGTGAGCAGGAATCTTCTCACGTGGTGTAAACGGCCACGTTACGGCACGATTATGAAAGTAATTTGGTGAGGCTCTAAACATCTCCAAGCAATTTAGAAAAGGACACATGAAGTAATGGCCTCCGGGTGCCAACTGGCTTCAACATGACAGTTACGATTAAAAAGATTTCCACATACCACAAGTCCATACGCGCACACACACAGAAAATATACACTTCCTGCACATGTACACATTCAGATTCATGCAAATAAACACACACACGCATATATATATACACACACACACACACACAACTTCTCTCGCATCACAGATATGACCTCCCCTACTCTAACACACACACACACACACACACACACACACACACACACACACACACACACACACACACTAACCAGCATAAACAAGAATGACAAGTTGAGATTAATGAAGGGCCCAGCAGTGACAGACCAATTTAATTGTCAACCATGATGGCCGTTGAACTCCACCAGTGTATTTATACAAGGTTACCATAGTGGCTTAAAATGTTGCTAATTGATCATGACCAATAAGTAATTAGAAAAACTGATAGTGTGTCCTTTCTCCACACGCGTCAAAGGCACACACTGTCTCAGGGGTACGAAGGAGGGGCGGGTGAGCCGGAGAAAATGAGTGAGAGAGATTTGAGATACTGTGTGACACTTTATTGCTGGAGTCATGTCAGTGGAGAGGCTCCGCACTGTAGTTGTATAAGCAGCAGATGACAAAGTGTCGGCTAATTCGCTCCGTTTTTTTGTTTCGCTTTCAGTGGGTTTTATTCCCGTGTGCGTGGAAGACAAGCGATGTGGCTTTATACAAAATGTGAAAGGCTCAAAAGGTGAACTTCAGAGAATGTCTCCGCCTCCAACGACTCTCTGAACGCTGCTTACACGTCATTACATCCATGTGAAAAGCAGAAACTGTTGAAGAATATTAGTTCATATTAGAAACACTTTATGCAGAAAGCCATGTGTTAAATGTTTGGGTGAATTTAAGATAATTATTTGGGTGTGGTCATTATTCATTATACTCTCAGCCAGAGTGCAAACAGGCTGTTTGTTGGACACATTGCAGCATTATTATACAAATATGCTGCTGCACAAAATATACTTGTGTCTGTGGAGGGACACGGATACACCTTTCATGTTTCACTAGATAAAGAATAAGGAAAAAACAACATAATATACAACACATACATCTTAAAGCTCTAGAAATTAGACCATAGTTTGTGTAATAATGCAAATCCAACTGCTGAATTTGACTTCCTCTGCAGCAATCACGGACTGATGGACGGTGGATTAATGTGACGTAATGCAAAATGATTTATATTCAACAACTACAAAATGTACCTCAGAAAATCTGTAAAATTGCAACTAAAGATGTGACGAAAAACCTCAAACAATTCTGCACATGGCTCCTTTTCTTCTTCACATATTCAACGTAGGTTCAGCTGAATAAAATCTCCTTCATCTCTCACCTCTCACTCGCTCTCCCTGCCAGCGCTGCTCTGATCCGAGCCCGGTTCCCAGGAGGTTTTTCTGGGTTATTCTAACCACTGAGAGCTGACAGTGGCCTTGGCTCCCTGGCTTGACTTTACGTCCTCAGCTGGCAGCACAAGGCCCGGCTCACTGGGAAGGAATGTGTGAGAGAAAGACAGTGTAAATAAATACTGTAGGGTCGAACAGTGACACCACAGCCAGAGGAGACCCCGGTGCTGGGGAGGGAACTCGACTAAATTATCTCGGAGGCTGGAAAGTTTATTGGAAACCGTTGTATTCGTAAAATAGTATATTACGTGTACCAAATATGCTCTTTTAAATACACACGTGCACATTTGTTGAGTTTAATTGTTGTTTCTCTTTCGCTCTCTTGCACATCCTGTCTTCATGTCAGTCGCTTTGAGTCGCTGGAAAGGTGACAACTTCATTGTAGTTATGACGTCATTAAATACAATTCCCAATATCGATAATAACAGAACAACTAGTGCCTTCCTCGATATAAAGAGTTTGCAAAGTGCAAGCGATCACAGCCACACTTGAGCTGACACGAGTGAGCATCATAAGTGAAATAGAATCATTTAAAGAGCTCATTTACAGGGAAGTTGTGTCAAAACTCCCAACATTTCCACACAGCTCAGCAGTTAACAACGAGATGAAGATGAAAGCAAATACAGCCGATCAAAATGTAAATTAAGAAGTAATAAATGACTTTGTGAGCCTGAGCCTGACAGACTGTTAATGACAAGTACTGGTGTGCAAGGATACTTTTAGAAGACTTCAGCTGAGAATGTTTTCAGTGTCTTTGTAGCACCTTCCTCTTCCTCTTCCTCTTTGAGAAGGTCTGGACAGGGCAGCGTGTTATAGGCGGTAACACTCAGTGTAAAACAGACATCTGTGTGATCTGGGACAGTAACATCTCACGAAGGGATCTGTATGTTCTGAAAATATAATAAACATATGTTGGTCTTTACAGCTCCATCTTCAGGGTGTTTGTTAAGTGGCAGCAGGATCACTCAGTCACAGGGTATCAGTGGCGTGTGTATAAAAACTTAAACCGTATGAGACTTAAATCACGGCGTGGATACTTGAACTGGATGTGACTGGTCGAGTGCCAGCCCCGTACGCCTATATTAGGTCACGAACGATGCAGCAGCCGCGTGCATGGGGTTCGATGGGAACTCATTCAAAAAGACTCGTCTCTCTCTCTCTCACTGTTTATAATGTATATGACAACTTTCACTGTAAGTCATATGTTACACTCTGCATGCAGCGTGACACACTTTACATGTCACTGCCAAATCCAGTGTTTTGTTTGGGTTTTACTCACATCACTGCTCCGCGAAGCTGCCACTGACTTTATATGAAGAAAAGAGAGAAGGTGTTACGACGGGGGATTTGTGTACGAGTAGATTACAACAGATGAGTAGAAAAAAATAATCTTAGGTCATATTGAAACACCTTTTTGGGACACTGGAAAAGAAACAAATGTGAGAACCAGACGTGCAGGTGTTGATTTTAAGCGTCTTTAGATGAAGTGAAATATGAAATGACTGCGCTGAACTGTTTTTACACAGCGAACTGTTCATGTTTTCTGAACTAGTTGTAAAAGTCTGTTGTGCTTAAATACCTTGGATTCTTTTTCTTCATGTCTGACTTTGTTGTGACGCTTGATACCAAAGAACTTTGATTGCTTCGTGCAAATCTATAAATGACTTTTTAATTACCGTCTGAAGCAGATAAACTCCAGCGTTCTTACATTTATCAGAAACCTTAAAGCTATGTTGAGTTCACATCCCTTTTGTTTTAAAAAATGTATTCCTCTTTAACTACACACTGAGGCAAAATAAAACTTATTCCACAACACAGAAGCTCGCATCCGAAAAACACACCAAAGCTGTGATTGCACCTTTAGATGTTATGAATGCGGATTAATTAAAAGTGGCGACACATTCAAAGATAAGCAGCTGATACACATCACCTCCATGTATCACTTCGTAAACATCTTTGCCAGTTGGAGTTTTCTCTGCTGGCACTGAAACCTCTCTGACATCCCTGATAATCCAGCAGCAAATGCTTAAACAACATGTGCTCAAGAATTGCTCATGACCCCTCCCCATTCTGCCAAGTTTCCTTGGGGCCTGCTGTTAGTGTAAAAGCTAATGATATCAAGGGGGCTGAGTGTGTACGCCTGTTGGTAGGGGTGCACATAGGGGGGAGGGGGGGGGGGAAAGGTGTTCACCCTTCTTGCTGAGTTGATGCAAACCTCTGCAGACACATAGGCTGAGGAGAGAGGGTGTGACCTCACCCGTGACATGGGAGTTGGCACCTGTCACACACATTAACACTTGCCGCATGCAAACACACAAAGACTTGCATGTATAAATGAGAACTGCACAAAAGGCACCGTCCAAAACGCTTACATGTACTCACATACAAACACACCCTCCCCAGCCCTGTCTGCCACCTCCAGGTCTCCTGTTGGCAGCCGGCTGGCGAGCACAGTGGGCTGTTTGGATACGAGGACACACACAGGCTACGTTTCAAGGTAGGGTGTGTAACAACAGAGGAAATCAGGGAGCTGATTAAAGTCCTGCCAGGTAAATAAAACATTAGGACATCCATTATGAGAGACCTAGGTAATTAGTGCACGTCTTAGGTTTAAGTAGAGGAATGTGCAGTAACAAGAGCTGCACAGGGATCTTTAAAGACTTCAGGAAAGTGCAAGTAATGGAGAGGGACGCCCCAAAACACCCCAAAACAATAGATTAAGAATCATTAATCAAACCTCTGCAAGTCATCGCTCATCCAAAGTAAACACTTTGGAAAATGTTGAACTCTAATATTCATTCATCAAGACAACAGACATTAGTGTACGTCCAAGATTTGCACAATTGAACGAGACTTTAATAGCAAAGCGTGTCCACGGAGCATGTAGTACAGCAAGAAGTGCCCACAGTTACATGACGTGGCAACGTTTTGTACTGAGGATACATCTTAATGCATTTTATTTTTAAATATATAATCTGTTTCACATTGTTGCTCGTTGCCATTAGGGTTTCCTGTCTGTGGCGCCAACACAAATGGGTCGTATCAGCAGCTTCATACAGCCGAGGAGCAGAGACAGAGTGAGAGGGTGAGAAGTGAATGACACAGATGAGCCAAAACCAATTCAGTCTGTCGCTCTCGTGATGATCCAAAATAAGCACTTGACCAAAGCTAACATCATAGACTGGAGCTATATTTATGGTGCAAATAAAATATTTATATAGTGAGTCATAAAGTCTGGTCCTGAAAAACAGCTGCAGGGGTATTAGACACTGCAAGATTGTGGCAATTAAAATACTTAATTTCTTAAACAGGATATGCTTTAACACATGGTTTAATATGTAGGTGTATAGTGTGAACACTGCTGCGTGCAACATGCAAGCTATCATCTCTCCAAAGAACTTAATATGTTCACCTTTGTGTCATATTATGTTGTTTTTTGTGTCTACTCGTCCGAGCATATTTAATTTGTTTTTGGTTTGTTTGTGTTTCCTTGTTTTTGGTGAGCAAACATCTGTCAAGGTGATGAGACAGAACAATGCAGAATATAAACCAGCAGAGGAAAACAACAAAAGCTGAGTGAAAGAATAGACAAGTATTCAGTGCCAAGAGGAGCAAATACCAACTATATAGCAATTGAAAGTCATTTTTTAATTCCTAGAAGTAATAAACTCTGTTGCCTGATTTCGGGGGGTTGGAAGAGCAGCCGGTCCTGCACGAGCGTGCAAAGTGTAAGTTAGAAGAAGCGAACCTGGAAGTGACTACGGCTCCTTTATCACCTCACATGTATTCCCTCCAATGGAGCAAGAGGAACAAGAGGAAACGGAAATATCATTTTGTAATAATGGATCCTGCGTGCTGGTCGGAGAGGATGCATCTCGCTGTAAAGAGTGCCATTTCTACATCACCTGTGACACCTGGGTGAGCCACCAGGACGAGTAAGAGAAGACAAATGATCTGATATTCATCAAATCATTTGTCAGAGCGGTTAAAAGAGAAAGCATGAACTCTTATCGGGAAATCTTTGTCTTCCCGTCTCTTAAAACTGCTTAAAACTTGATCTTTAGTGAATAATGGATGCTGCTACTATCACATACAGAGAGGAGGATCAACCTCCGTGTCCCAGACTAAACACTGGCCTAGATGCAGGGATGAGTTATGTCTATTCCAGTCTTCAGTTTCTTGATTTACAATGAAAAGCAGCTAATTAGAGATAAATAAATCATGCCAGGCTATCTGTGGCCGTGGGGCCGGTGTTTGGTGTCGGAGGGTAAATCTAAGACTCAGCAACGTCCAGATTAAAGTTAATAATGGAAAACTCTCCAGTGCACACAGCAGGCGTCCAGCCACAACGCTAACAACGTGTCTCGTCTTTGTCAGCGCTTGCTAGCATGACAATGTTTCATGAATGTATTCATACTGTTTGAGAGTTTGCTGATAGAATCTACTTACACTATACGGCCAAAAGTATGTGGACAACGCGTTTACATTTACTTTTTAATGGTTGTAGGTACGTCTCTAACTTCCAATAATTCATAAAGAAAACGTTTGCTGCTTTAGCGCCACACGACATCTTTGGGAAGAACAGGAAGGCCGACTGAGAACATCAGCGGCCAACCTCACGAACGCTCTTGTGGCTAAATGGAAGCAAATCCCTGCAGTGTGTGTCCAGATACATTTGGCCATGTAGAAATATAGTATAAGAGCTGGCATGGGTAACATTTCCGTTATTGTCATCATTATCATCATCATTTTAAGCGTCACTGTGGATAAAAAAGAGCATTAGAAAATGAACAAGTCTTGGCTGTGAACAAGATCTATAATGTATTTACATTACTTATGTCTTTTAAAGTGGCGGGCTTATGAAGTTGGTGTTGAAAGTATCTCTGAAGGACATTGTAACCCTCGTTTTCTGTGGCAATGATTCACACACAGACCTCATTTAACTTGAGCTTTCAAATGCAGAACAAAATGAGACAAAATACCAGCAAGATCCAGAGGGGCGTTATGGAGATGTGGGAAGAATCAGGTCATGTTTGATATTATGCACACTATGTACAGAGGGACGGGGGACAAAAAAGAGCATTAATGCAACTATTAAGAGACTCTTTCCCCAGTCTTATTCATTAAACATAGAGAGTTCTCACACTCGCAGTGCGATCCCCCCCCCCCCCCCCCTTGAGATGAAATTCTAATGTGATATTCAGAAAACTGGGACAATGGCAGCTTATTACCATGAAGCCGAGGCGGGCAGGCAGCCATGTACTCCGTGTGTAAACACGAACAGAGCAGAACACTTTACAAGATGAAAACTGTGACGCTGAGGGTACAGCTTTCATGAGTGCAGCATTTCTTTTTCTTTTTTCGATCCGTATTCACACAGCTTGTAACGTTTGTTTGTACGAGCAGAGGCTGAAATTGCAGCTTTAGTCTTGAGTGAGGATCAGCTCTCAAGAAGCACTCGCGCTACATTAAGCAGAGACAGAGAGGTGAGGGCACGCAGCTGCTCACACACTTCACCTCACCTGACATTGCATGCCTATTAATGTAAATGATATACCTCATATTGTTGTTTTAATGCAGGTATGAAGCTGTTCAACCGGCACATAGTGGTAATATTTTAGGTCTAGTGTAAATTACTGTGTGTGTGTGTGTAAATGTGCACAAAGCAGTGAGACCCACTGTTGCAATTTCCCAACCTCTCGTCTGCTTTATCACCCTGGAAACACATCCACAGGCAACACATCTCACGCTCTTATATCTCCCAACTCTGCTGGAAAAGAAAAAGACAATTAGATGAAGACAAACACATGCTGTGTGTGAGTTCAAAACAGCACACAACTCTCACAGCTACAAGCCCTTTCACTGTGGGTTTAACTTCATTTACCGAACGTCTGCTTCATAATGTTTCACGAGAGGAACAGTGCAGAGGGAAAAGCAGAGTTTTCATTCAGTTGAACACTTGAAGCTGCATTGATCAATATTTATACATCAAGTATGGATGAAATGATTAAGTGTAACGTGAAATGAATCACTTGGGAATGAGAGCTCCACAAAGAGTTATGACAGGATGCTGCAGCTCCCCTCACTGCGGAGCGTTTTACAATCTTTTAACTCAATTGTTTTGCTTTCATGACCCACAGATTTACATTTTTCAACATCAACCTTGTTTCCAGATGCAGCAGGAAGCTGATAAAATACCAGCTCAGGCTAAGTTAGCAACTATCTGGTGAACACAGTGGAGCGTAACACCAAAAGACACCCAACAGGAGCGTCTGGTATCCAGAGGCACGACTCCAAATGAATGCAAAAGGTGTGTTAATGCTGTGTTCACAACTGAGTTTAAACCTCAACCTGCTGCCTAACATTTAGTCCCTGTTTAGGTTGAACTGCCTGTACAAATAAACTCTATATTGGATTTGGTGTCATCCCAGCTGGTGTGGACCCTCCCGCTCTCTCGTGATGGATGCCTTCCTGTAAATCCAAACTCCTCCCTTGATAGTGTCTGTGTCCTCCCCATTGCTTTACCTTCCTCGTGTTGTGTTTGAGTTAAGCGTGGCGCCTTAGAAAAACAGGCACTCTACACTTCTAGTTGCACATTTGTTGAATTCTTCTTGTTGGTGCATTAGTTTGCAAGTTAGCCTGACAAAACAGTGACCCAGATACAGATGTAAGGATCAGACATCACCTTCTCTTCTGCTTCTCTGTCTGCATGTTTGAGGGTGCTAGTGGAATCAATGACCATCTCCAAGTGTAATACTGACAGCCAAATGTCAGCCTGCTCCACTGCAAACCCTTCTACCACTGCTTAATTTATTACGTTTAGATTAAATCCGGTGAAATTCAATATTTTAATTGAATGTTTAGAGCCTGAGTGTTCAGTGATAAATTTCCATTGGCGCCCTGCGCTCCACTATCATGTTTCTCGGCCTAATTACATTTGCATAAATGATGTTCGTCATTATTATCACGGGTTGGGTAGGCACTAGAGGGGTGAAAGAAGGAGCTGTGCAGTGTGAAGGGGCAAGGGCGTGCTGAAAGGACACTGGCAACAATGATATTTCTTTCCCCCTTGTGATGAGCCACAACAGTGGCGAGGACACACGTCTGTCCAGTGTGGCGAGAGGGAGAGTGGAAGGTTTCCATCCAACTGGGGTTTCCAACAAGCAAAGCATCGGTAATATCAAGTCTCAGTGTCCGAACAACGGCTGACGTGGATGACTGAGCGGCAGCAGTTCACATCAGACAGAAGTGAGCCTGTTGAGGCAAACTATGAGTGTGTGACCTGCTGTCTGAGATCAATGAAACACACATTTATCTCATCTTGATAATGTCAGGCAAACCTAATGCAAAGACAGTACAGTTTATTATGTGTTGACCTTTACCTGTTGTTCATTTATCATCGTTACAGACAGCAGAGCTCAATGATTGCTACACATTACTTAGAGGGTAAGGCACAAAGTTGCAAAACTTAAACCTGCATTAATCAATATTTTTTATATTGACTCTTAATGTGAAAGGTGAATTACCACCCAACGCTGCAACAGTTTAGTTTTACAGCCTGCAAATGCACTTTGTGGTTGAGTCTCATCAATACACACACACACACACACACACACACACACACACACACACACACACACACACACACACACACACTACACACACACACACACACAGCACACACACACACACACTACACACAGCTACCTGGAACACAATTAAGCAATTTGCAACTATTGCTACTAAAAAGCCATTTTAGTAACTCCAAATGAAGCCTGATGTTAAAGCATGTCTGCTTGATGTGTGAATACTCAACTGTTTGCTAACACGTGGACTTCTCAGGGCCTTTTGTGTACATCTGTGGGCCAGAACAGAACAGTAGCAACACCAGACACCAAACACAACCACCCCTTATATATATATTATTATTATATACCCTCCCAGCAAACAATTTGACTAATTGAATAAAGCACCAGCGAGGAAACTCACAATATACATATTATTATGTGTACATATATATAACCTTTTTCAAATTCAATATTCAAAACCACAATTTCCATCACAAGTGCATGTGTAATTACAGAACCAAGGATCCATGTGACCACCAGAAACACATATATATCCTGACGCCCCCCCCCCCCCCCCCCCTCTCCTCAAACATAGTGCAACCAGGAAGTACAAACATCCTCAGCAAAGCATCTGATTTGTCACAAACTGGCTCAATGGAAGCCGTGGAAGGGAGTGTGGAAGGTGCACAAGGGTTGGATGTCAGCTGCAGGAATGGAGAGACAGAGTGGGCCAGCTTTTAGATAAGAGCCCAGGTGACCTTAATCAGCTGACTACCCTCCCTTGTCATCCAATTAATAGCAGAGGTCGACCAGGACACCCTCCAAGACTGGAGTCACACTGACTTCCCATGACTGCCGTAAAGTAGCGACGGATGAATCCTCCCGTGTCACTGTGAGAAGCACGTGGTGGTGTATCTGTCACCCGACGTAGAAAGACGATGAGAGTACAAATATTTCTTTTCATGCACGTTTGCTTTCTAGGAATCGTTTCAACTATGCAACAGAAATCCTATATCAAGAAGGAGCAGACAACAGTGAGGATGATGTATGCGCCACAGCACCCCGCCCCCATTAGCCCACACTGGGTCTCTGTCAAACTTAACTGATGGCAGTGGGTAAGGTGATCCTGAGTAACAGTAACACCACTTGTGGTCGTATGTACACAGTGCTTCAGAGCTCTAAAGTGGGTGTCAACCACTGATGTAGGCAGGGTGTGGGAACAATATGCTCCTAAGTAGGAGAGTGAGATGGGAAGAGATGAGCACACAGATTGGAGACATGGGAGTTGGCAAAGGTGGCAGCTGTTGTAACTTTTAAACAGACTGAGGTTACTTGAGGTTTTGAACATGTGGGTGGTTGGGTGTCCGCAGCAGGCCTTGAGGTAGAGCTCATGCTGACTCGTTCACATTTTTAATAGATCACTGCGATCTACTCGACCGCTCTCGCCGACCTCATCTTCTTAAATTGTTTTGTTTTGTTTTAAAATGTTATTCATAAACAAAACCTTTTCCCATCATGCGCATAATTAATGTGGTTGCGGTCGGGTTGTAGTCGACGACTGAAGAAAACAACCCGACAGTCAAACATCAGGAGAAACAATAAAAAGCCAGATATCTTTCCCAGGAGACGGCAGACCGAATATAGAAATTACTTTTATGTACTACTAATTTGTAACAGCAAAAATACATTTTTGAAAGAAACTCCTGCCAAGTTACAAAATACTGAATGTATCTGCAAAACATTCTCTTACAACGTGTTTCATTTGTGTCCTACGACGTCCCGCTCATATGTGTTTTATGTTTCATGTTTACGCTCACAGAACTCGGTTAAGGTTAGGGAGAGACTGCGGTCTTGGGAACATATTAAAAAAAGTCAAAAAGGACTTGAAGCACGACACAGGACGTGTTTAGTTTATTATCATTCATCCGAAAACCACCATATTTCCATGACTTTAACCAAAGTGCTGTTGTTTCCTAAACCCCTAACCACGCACGACTCGGGATGCAAACCCTCGTCTCCAGTGTCACAGTCCTGGAAAACATCGTCGTTTAACATAATCCAGGCGGCAATTATATGTTTACTCTCAAAATGAAATGATTTAAACCAATTAGTAGGATGTATAAACGTGATTTCTAGGCGACAGAGTTGACAAAACCAGAAATAAAAAGCATGAATATGAGACTTATATTGTATGATGAGAAAGAAAACAATTGTTGATGTGTAAAAAAAAAAAAATTATATTTTTATCATGTTAGTATGATAATAATAATAATAAATAATAAATGTTAACAGACTTTCCGGCCTTTTGTATTTGTATTTTGAGTGTAATTATTTTTTTATAAAATAATATTTAATTAATTTGTCCAATATAATCTTGTATTAAAAATCAGAATAATTAAAGTTATTATTTATTGTTTCCAGCTGTGTGAAAAGCTTTAAGTGGCATAAATGGGTACATTCAGATGTGTTATCTAGATCTTGTGTGAGATATGATCTGTAATTTACACTGAAGGAAAGAAAAACACTGAATGTAAATAATGGAGCCGAGCTCTGAGTTTTAAAGGGACAGACTTTCAGCATGACGTCAGCGCACGCTCTTGTTTGTACAACGTCCGCTGCTTCTTGATTAAAAGCCTGCTCAGATGTTCGCCCGCAGGACTTCTCAAGAGAAGCGGCCTGCAAGGCTTCAGAAGTGCACAGAGGTTTTCTCCTCTGTGCAGCGGAAACAACTGTCGTAACGTCTGCCCTTCTTCACCACTTTGGAATGCTTTTCTCTGCCTCCCCTCAGTCCCTCTCTTACTTTCCCTCTCGTACTTTCTTTTCGCTCCCATGCTGAGAAGAGTAAGTGAGAAAAATGATTAAATCATATTTTGTGGGGGTGGGGGCTGGGCGGGACAGACGGGGGCTCTTAAAACAACACTAGGTACATCGTCAAAAAGCAATTTTGCCGCTTATGTTACAGCCACTGATGGGCCGTTACACAGCGCCCCATGGTGTGGGGCTGGTGGTTAAAATATGAGTGGGGCTGAGAGGACCTCCTTATAGTGATTGAGGAGGATTCCCCACTGTTCAAGGCAAGCTGGAGGTTAAAGCCCAGAAAGATTCACTGCACACTGCTCTGCTGGACAGGATAAACCGGTCTCCAAGATCCCCCCCGCCCCCCCCCCCCAAAACAATGCAAGAGGTGGTGTATTACGTGCCTGGATTAAAACTACTACCTTCCATTAGACACAATGGATCATTGAAATACTCATGTGCTCTGATTCGATGGACTCCAAACACATTTCCAGATGGGGAACTTCTCTTCCAGTTTCAGGGGAAGCCAGACGTTCTCATTCCAACAGCGGGGAAACCGATAGCATAATTTGTCCGCTTAGGGAAGCTCCTGTCGCCACTAAACCTTTGTTGGAATTAAAGCCAATACAGGGTGGAGATGCCCAGGGGACCCTGGTGTTGTCTGAAGAGTCGGGAGTAGAGTTACTAGAAAAGCCCATCCCTTGAGTCCAACCCCCACCATGACCCCTTCCCACCCCAGGGATGCTCCAATGTACAGGTAAGGAATGAACACAGCGCTGCATGACAGTGAGATGGTAAGTGGTGCCATTGTCAAAAGGGCCATCCAGCAGAGTATCAGGAGGTTAAGTGTCCTCTTCTCCCAAATCCATCTTAACTGCCACTCATTAGATGTGCAGCCGCTGCAGATACACCACACGCAGAAACTGCACCACCTTCTCAAACTCTGTCAGACGCTGCTCTGGCGTGACGTCTTAATTTGACTCGTTGTGTTTTTTCTTGCTTTTTGTTTTCTGTTTCATCACGGCTGACTTCAAAGCAGCAGCTTGTGACAGACGGTTACACTGAGAGGCTTTACTGACCGACTTCAAACGCTGCCGTATAATGCCACATTGTCATAACTAGCTACCTGGGCCTCCCGTTATGATGTGAAGATGATATGCCCTCCCTGACCTCCAAGTGTCATATTATAACAAGCATTCTTTGGGTTTTCCAGTCTTTCTATGCAGGTGGAACGCTTGTTGAATTAGCTGGAGATAAAATATTCTATAATGGTTTCACTTCAGAAGAAGAAAAAATAAACTTATTTAGAGTTTTTTAACTGGTGAGTTTAGAAATTTACCCTCAATTAATGTTATTCTTCTCCTTTGTGTCAGACTTCAGCACAGAATCCATTACGGCATCAGGATGTGTTTCATTATTGTTGCATATGTTTCACTCAGAATGCAAATGTTTGACTGATTGCAACAACTGTGTGTAATTCACTAACATCACAATGAGAACACACACACAGTCCATCGACGGTCATGTGACAAGTACACAGAACAACTATCATCTTCATTAAAGAAACCAACCACACAGCAGGTTCACCACCTCACGGACTCTTCCTGTTACTGTACTTGTTTGTGAATCACTGAAGCGTGTTAACTTCAGCGCTGCAGGAAGGTGCGTACATATGGTTGACATTGAAATGTTTTGGGATGCACTTGCGCTCTCTTCTTCCAACAATCAGAATAGTTTGACTGCATATCTCTGATGAGTGTGTGTTGCAGCTCAGTCAGGGCCCGATGAAGATGCACACGTGGACATTTCTCACAACTGTTCCTTCAACATTTGTCACCATCTCTGCCTCTCCCTCACCCTCTCTATCTTCTTCCGCCTCAACACAACTTTCCCCTGTCACGGCATATTAAAAGTGGTTTACATGTGCATGTCCAATGCGATGAATATGGATGTGACCTCTTTCTTTGGCGCCTGGACGCCTGCCTGCCCTCTCGCCGCCCCCCCCCCCCCCCCCCCCACACACACACACCCTCCAGGCACAAGACACCACTTCTCAATGAGCACAGCGTGCATCCAGCTTCACCCACGCTGAAAACACACACACACACACTCATAATCACAGGCAGACATGCACGCATATATACATACATGCACACATACACAGAAAGCCACACCCGACTCTCTCATGCTCTCTCCACTGACCTTTCACAATGTGTTTTACATAAAAAGAGAAGAAGGAGAAGGGGGCAGTGGAAGCCTGGAGACTGAGGTGAAGGAGGATGCTGATTTTATAATTCATGTGTGTGACACCTCTAATGACACTGTGGCCTCTGGTCCGAGTCTTTGTGGTAGTTCAGGGTGTATAGATACAAGCATCACCAGCAAAGTTACCTCTTTACTATTGTACTACACGGAGCCAAGAACAATCTTTGCACATGTTTTTTTTTGTATCAAAGCCCTGATTCGGTCACTTTAATCATTACCTTGTTAAGACTAATTAGACAATAGCGAAGGTGATGCTGCGTTTGGCAATTAGCACACGCGAGACGAGCTCACGCTAATCATCTCAGGCTCCTCGGAGGCACGTAACATGTGATGCCGGCACATAGTAGCACACCCACCACCCTGGAGAGGGGAGGGGATAAAACATTTGTTTTATGATCAGAGACAGACCTTGTGTGTTGAATTTAGACCAAAGGGGGGGTGTATATATTTAGAAGGGAATGTGCGTAAGTGAAGGTCTTGCTCCTCTTCGAATATAAAAGAAGAGATATTACTGTTTCTCTCTTTTGTCTTATTTTAACTTAAACATACACACACACACACACACACACACACACACACACACACACACACACACACACACACACACACACACACACACACACACACAGAGAGATCAGAACGCTTGTTTGGGAAATTAACAACTAGCATGTGTTTCTTCTGTGGCACAGAAAGAGGAGACATTACTTTACTACATTATATACTTCACACACTGTTTATTAGTTGCTAACACAGCGTTACCTTGAATTCTGGAAGAAACCGTGGAGACATGTGACAAAATCAAAGTTCTCTTCACAATTTAAGGTAACACACGCTGAGTAATTGATTTACAAATTGACACGTTGTAGGTGTCGTATTCCTTTAAATTAATCACAAAGAGTGTTTTATTTTTATTATTTTAGACTTATTCATTTCACAAGTGGGGAAGATGCAGGAATACAAACAATAGCTTATATACATATATAATTTAGTAGTTAACAGTTTATTTTAAGCAATACAGTGATGTTTTGTTAATGGTACTTTCCCAAAAGAAATATCCCCATTTCCAAAAACCCAAATTTCCTAAAAGCTGAATGAGTAGGATGTGGAGTCGGAGGGAGGAGGAGGGATATTACACATTGTCGCTATTAATGTCTTTGAACTCTGGTCTTTCCCAAGCCGGATGAACAATATACCCTCTGTGTGGCTTTGTGACGCGGCGGGGACAGAGTGAGGATGCTCTGGTACTGTGGCACCACTAGACCAACACAGCAGCGTTGGCGAGCGTCTGGGGTTGAGTCATGAGTCAAGCACGTCTTGCCAATCTATGAATGTGTGTATACATAGCAGAGGGGGTGTACTACTGTATGATTGCTCATGTGAGCATGGACGGGGGTGCTTTTGGGAGCAGGATGTGGTCCAAACGGACAAGGGCAATCGAGGCCCTCCTTACAATATCTTTCTTTCTCTCGCGAAGAATAGACGGACGTTTCTGTATCGTCGAGTACACACACACACGAAAGCTCAAACACATATATAGATGATGCATGTACACACACACACACACACACACACACACACACACACACACACACACACACACACATAAAACCATCTATATCAAGTATCATTTGTCAAATGCTGATTTCCCTTCCTGGCACCGTTTCTGAGTTATGAACAGAGTGGGGAAAGTTCAAAACCCAAATTCCTTTGGCCATGATTTGTTTTCTTTCCCATTGATCACTGAGCAGCTGCTGACTGATTCTCAGCATAGCCAACATAGCCACAATGTTTTCTTAGCATTTCAGACATGCAGACAGACAGGGTGAGAAAAGAGAGGAGGTGAGAAGTGGGAAAGAGAAATGGAAAAGAAAGGGCAGGGCACAAGCCTGTGTGTGAAGGGGAGAATGTCTCTCTGTACTTTGCTATCCAGAAACATGCGGGCAGCTGGAGATTGATAGTTTTGAAGATCTTTTGACCCAAAAATACAGAATTCCTTGAAGCAAGTAGGAAAATGGGGGCAGTGGAAATTCAGCAGCTGCAGAGACGATCTCTGGTGTTTAAGTCAAACTGTTTGCATCCAGCCCAACCGTCTTGCTAAGAGGTTCTTCGGCGATTTAACTCCATCACTCGACTTCCACCTTCACACGGGGAGAGCGCCACGCGGCCACAGGAGTCACGTGTCACTATCTAAAGTGACACCGCATTGGTGGCATGATCGCTTTGTGTTTGAACGAGCAACCAATGCAGCCGTGTTCTAGTGAGGACTGTCTCATTACAGAACCTTAGTGCAGAATTGTTTTTGTCCATAAGTAAAAGCGAGGTAGGCTTGCCTTCCATGTCCTGTCTTCTTGTCTTCTGGTCCTCTTCTGTCCCTAAACCAGTTCTGTAGACCTTCAATACTGCTGTCTGGTTAACTAGCCAGGAGGCTAATGCAACAAAGCCTCCGTTGTTGATCTTAACACGGGACTGCTTTCAACTCCAAGTGCTACTAAATGCTTCTACTTGATCTGTTAGCTTCTGTGCTAATCAGATATGACAAGGCACTGATGAACAGCTGATCTAAACTCAAAATCAATTGGTTGTATCGGGGGGCAATAGCTAGCTGTTAGCCTTTCCTCAACAACAGCAGCTTGTGCACTAAATAAACAGTGATGTTACAGAAACACAGCCCCCGTTGCCCAAAAGCACCGAAAACATGTCTCAGTGTTGCAGGAACTAAAAAGTAATTTTGGGAGTGGATATAATATTCAATAAATGATGTGGAATAATGTAGAATTTCCCGCATTTGTATTTCCTCCACCTATTCATCCTCCGTTTCCTCTGCACCAGAGCTCCTTCCTCCATCTCTCTAGCCCCTCTTTAATAAACGAGCGCTGGTGGTAATTGAACAGTCTGAGACGGCATCATTACTCATTCAGATGTCCAATAACGCTGCAGCACCCCCAACACACACACACACACACACACACACACACACACACACACACACACACACACACACACACACACACACACACACACACACACACACACACACACACACACACACAGGATGGAGGCTCAGTCTGCACATGCAGATCCATATCATTGATCTCCCTCCCACCCTCCCCTCTCCCTCCCATACTCCATTTTTCATATTCAATGAGTGACCTGTAGATTTGGCTGCTCGATACAGATACGTCTCAATTAAGAGCATGCAAGGATCTGTATTGACATGTAGGCAGACGGGCCGATCAGATGAGCAGCACTGAGGGCAACGGTGAAAAAAAGTACAAGCTGAGAGAGAGCGGCTCCAGAAACGAACTTTTGATGCAGGAGGGAAGTTTTTATCAAACGTGTCAACTTAAAAGATGAAGCCCAAAATCTTCAAAGGAATGTCTGGTGAAGATTTAAAATAGTTTATTCCTAAATATCCATATTTGTTTTGTTTCTAGAACAAACATAGCACGCAATACATCATTTAGTAGCTCGACAACTCACTTTTAAAATGATATGTGGCTAATTTCTCTTCTTCCTTCTCAACATCAACCTTCTGATTACACGTTCATATGAAATGTAGTGCTGTGCTAATTCGAGCCCTTTCTCCCGCGACGGTAAGTGCAGTAATATAATGCATTTCTTTTATCAGCATCAATAAATATGAGGGAAAGAAAGACTCAAGAAAACACTTAAATATAAGTCCATATGGAACTTTACGTGGGGATTTGTGGTTGTATTGAAACATAATATTTTAATGTCATTTCTCCAGAGGCTCCTTCAACTGTTGAGGGAAAAGTCCTTGATTGGCAACCTCGCATGCAGCCAGTGGTGAGGAGTTCAAGGGTCACAGCCACAATTTCTAGACCACTTGCTAAACCTGAATCCGGAATCTGAAGGAAGGGGTCACAGCTAAAAGTGTGTCGCAGTGCAGCACACTGGATCCCCGCTGCTGATGAGATGTGGTTTCCTCACTTTCTGCTGTCGAACTCCCCACAACACCTGAGGGAAGAGAGGAAGTGGGCCAGAGAATGTGTGTGTGTGTGTGTGTGTGTGTGTGTGTGTGTGCGTGTGTGTGTGAGGGGTACAGGCCTCAGTGTGTGTGTGAATGGAATAACTGTTTAGTGTGGGTGCACTGCCAATCATTGTCTTTTTGCTGCAGTCAGAAGCTCACTTGCCATCTTGTTTAACATAAACCATCTTTTTAAACAAATGTTCATGAAAAGTCATGATAATTGTGAATTATAGCAACACAACATATTTACAGAAGGTTATTCTGAAGCACCAGAGTATGTTGAAGTGTATTCATTCTGTGTGTGCAACACATACAAGACACAAATCAATGAAACACATATTCTGTGCATCAACCCGCTACTACCAGTTTGTTATTGTGTCTTACTTAGACGCGGACGCCAGACATGTTGGAGAGGAAGAAAGAAAAGAAGAGTCAGGTTCTCCAAACCCTCGAGCCGAACATAAAGAGAGCGAGTAACATTTAGGAATGTGCCATCTTTTATGAGAGGGGATGTAGAGAGTAAAAGTACTCTGCTTCATAGAACGCGTGTATATACATATATTGTATAACTGTGAAGCTCACTAACTCGTAAATCTGCGAGCTGCGGCTGTAAAAGGGCCGGGGTGAAAGACCTGATTGGCTTATTTTGACTGATCTTCATACGAAGCGATATTTTTTGCCTGTGGACGGACGTTTCTGGCAGACGCTGGGGGACTCACTGTCAGCCCGGTGTTAATATTAACTGTCCATAACAAAAGAGGAGAAAGGTGGTGTAGCTTGACGCTGCGCAGACACCTGTTTGATATCACGGCTGAAGGAGTGTACGTCGTGTACATCGTGTACGTGTACGGTTATAGGTTACACAGTAAAAGATGTGTTAAGTCTTTCGCTTTGACTGTGTAGAGCCTGAGCGGGAGCTTTTAGTTTGTTACTCATATATGGTCTGAACGGGTTTTTGGCTCAGACGTCAGTGTAAAAAATAAAACGTCCTACCGCTGTGCACCTTAACGTCTCTGTGCAGTCGTAATATGGTGACAACAAGCCTGCCTGTGTTGTGTTTAAACAGCACGCCGGTAAATCTCACACTGTAATCTCACATTATGAAAGAGAAGGATGTGCACACACACACACACACACACACACACAGGCAACACACCAAAATAAACCCTGCATCCCTGCATCACAGCTGAGGATATGAAACAATGAGACACGTTGAGTGCAGCTCCTCATCGTGACGACTCTTCACTCTTCACACATCTTCACTTCAGTCCCCCTCTTCCTGTTCTTCCTCTTCCTCCACTCTTCCTCCCCTTTTCTCTCTCTCTCGCTCTTTTTTACAGGCTTCAGGAATGTGAGGTCTCCTTAGTGATTTATAAACATACACATAATAAATGTGCGGCTGTAGTTTAAGCGGTGATGAAGCATTCTCTCTCTGGGACACAGCGCTGGATTGTGTGTGATTTAAAGGGCTGACATTTATGGCTCGCAGGCCTATTATTCAGAGTGACTGTCTGTGTACAGACCAGCGTTTTACAGTGGCTACGCAGAGGTGAGCCCAAAAATAAGCTAGTGTGTGACACAAGGCTACACATGCAGTAAGAAAACTCCAGCAACACATCGCATGGTGCTACAGTGACTACAATATGTGGTCATAGCTTTAATGAATCTTTCAGCAACATAATCTCAGGGCACTAGACGGGGATTTATAGATTTTACACAACTCTGAATTCTGTATTCGACTATAATAACACCGAATTGTCGGCGCTGCAATAATGTGCATGTTTGCCATGAGCGAGAATATGGCTCTATAACAGTATGCTTACAGCAGTCCGGCATCGGTTGGTTATTTAATCATGAACTCTGCTGTGCTGTTCTGCTGTATTGTCTCACATCCTGCATTAATTATGAATGTTTTCTATTTGATTGCGGTGCAAAGTATGCCCAAATTATCCCTTTCACAGTTAACTGAGCTACTTTGTTTCCACATAACCCATAACCTGTATGCCTGCCACCAACGTGCAGTGGATTGCAATCGACGAGTCAGTGGCCGACATCACTATCTGTCCAAGATAATAGATGACAATAATGGGAAACTGTCCCTAAGCACTCGTTTGGAGTCTTCCTGCCCATTTACTGATACCCTTCATATTTAATTCCCCTCCTATAGCCAGGACAACAGACACTTTAAGTCCATCTAGAGGGAGCACATTTACAATAAAGGGCCGGCTGAATCCTCGGCTCACGTTTCCTCCTAACTGTGGCAGGACATAAACCTTCGAGCCAGACCTCATTTTCTCGGCGCCATCTCCCGGACACTGCTACAAAAAAATCAATAAGGCTGCACACAATCCTCTTAACTTTGGAAGCCATTGTGAAAATGTCTTTGTTGAAAGAATATGGGGAATATTCTTGGCTTGGTTTTTTGTGTCACTGTAATTTGCCTCTAATAGTCAGAAGGAGCGGACGCCCTCACTCGTTGCTAAATTAGCATCAAGCTATGTTTCCTTCTCCTATTTTCTCCACAAAGGTCTATGACATGAGCAGTCTGTTGCTGTGCATTATGGTCACTGTAACTCAATTCCTCCAGCTGAGCAGGAGAGAGGAGAAATAATTCAATCGCGTTGCAAAGATAAAGATCCCTGGAGCAGGGTGGAGAGATCTGCTCCTCCTGTATCAAGTTATACTCTGAAGATTAGCGCGCAGTATGTAGCGTTTAGCTGGTAGCTACACTGAATCAAGGCTGACTGTGATTCACATAGTCAATAAAGCAGGTTGGCTTATTGCATCACGCTGTTCACATAGGTTAAACTGTCACAACAAAACACAAGCGCTTTCATAAAGAGTGCCTTCAAGGCTTGGATGTTAACTGTGTCTGTGTCATAAAGTCTGATACATCCACAGGCTTTGAACATCTCTTCAGGGATAGTCATCGCAGCCAACAATAACGCCTGAGCAGATACGCCAAGAGACGGATTAGCAGATGCAACTTCAATGTTTTAACATATGATTTGCTCCGTTCAACCTTTTTCTTTCACAGTTTTTACTAAAGATAAAGATAAAGTGTGAATTAACATAGTGAACCCCTAAAAACAAGAGAAATATCACAGACACAAACTTTATGAAGGCTTTTAAATCTCCAGAAATAGAGCGTTAATTAATCTGCAATTAATTATAATTCATGGCTGCAGTCTAGTTAGTGTCACAGTTTGCTGATACACCTAAAGGTAACAGGGGCATCATTAATGCTGTTAATTCCACCTGTGCATTTTATTGTTGTGAGAAATCAAAAATGCATGTTGGGAAAAAAAAATCAAATATTATAAAAAGAAATATTATATTTAATTACTGACCACAATTATAAGGACTTATCAGGACTTTTCTTAAATTTAGCAAGTGAAGAAAAAGTCATTAAAATCAAGTTCAGTGCTAAAGTTTTACTTATCTAGCGGCTTATATAAATAATGTATTTGAATCGATCACGGCAGACATTTTGACACAGTGGGAACAACACAGGTGTAAATAATGAAATCAATGATCATCCCATTTAGCTGCTTTGATTTCTGGTACCAGGAAATCAAAGGTCAATGACATATATTTTGAAAACATTCTGGAAAACCTTGCAAAGGGTAGTAAGAGCTATAATTGTGTGTGAGCATGTACTTCCGTGTGTGTGTGTGTGTGTGTGTGTGTGTGTGTGTGTGTGTGTGTTTCTCCCCAACAGACTCCCTCCCATCTCTTGCACTCTCAGCATCTATTGCCTTCTGCTGTACATCAGTCTGACAGCAGGGACTCAAAGCAGAGGCTCCGGGTGGAAGAGGTCTTCTAGGTTGCCTTATGTGATGGACAGGAATAGTTTGCAATCCCCAAACGGAAGTGACCTCACATTGACCTCATCCAGTCATGACTTGCATGACCCCTCAATTTATCACCCTTGACCTGCGATGGCTCATTCTGCAACACATAAACAGAAGTGGGTCAAAATCCTTCTGACACAGCTGCATGTATCTTCATGGTTAGAACTAATTGTAGGTGTTTATTGCCACAATGAGCCACCAGATCTTTAGTCTTGCTCACATGCTGGACACTTGCATCTTTGGAAACATGAAATCATTTTGTGTTTGAATTTGGAATAAACCATTTTTGATATTTACGAGGAACCCTGTGTTTCATAAGTACGTCTGCAGAATATATTGCTTTACTTTTCAGCCGGTACAGTAAATCTCTCTTCGCTCATAAAGGGTTAAAAAGCAATATGTATGCTGCAAACAGAAGCTACTTCTCCCCAGAACTGCGCAACGGTGATATTCTTCCCCCCCAAAATAAACGACAAAGCAACCAGAAGTGGCACATAAATTAAAGTGGCAGCGTGATTGATGACTCAGAGAACAGCAGAAAGGGTGTTTGCATCGCTTTTTGTACAGCTAGGGAATATGCACACATATATATTCCCATGGACATGTACACACACACATAGACATACAGATGATACAAAAACAATCATGTAAACACACACACACACACACACACACACACACACACACACACACAGTCACTATTTGCCATGTGTAACCACATCAATCCGAAACCCTCTGCACCATCCTAAAATACACCCTTGAGAGTGTGGTGAGAGTGTTTCTGCATGCTTGTATATGTGTCCATGTGTGTGTACTGTACCTCCAACCCCACACCCTCTAAATGAGCAGCATGCAATATTAAAGAATGCAAAATTAGTCTGTGAGTGAGTATGCGCTTGGAGCACCATTGGTGACTGACCTACCAAGGGCACCATGGGAAATAAGCAGACTGGGCAATTGCAGCACAGACCAGCTGATATTTTTCTCCCTATCCAACTGATTCATCACTTACTGCACAACATGTTAATTCTCCTCCAGACCATGAGCCACACACAGGGGAAACCTCTACGACCAGAGGGGACGGTGGACATATTGACAGTATTACCATGACCACCATCTACAATCTACAGTCTCGGTGTGTTTTACTATTTCATAGCCTATACTGGGATTTATATTATTCTGTAGCATAACGTCAGCAAATCTGATGTATCCAGGTATCTTCAGTCAGCCTTTGTTTTTGATTAGCTTTCCTTTAACATGTCTTTCCCACTCCTAATGTGATGCACATTCAAAATGTCAACCACGGGACTCGTTGCTTCAATAAAGTTCCAACTATTCTTGCAACAACAGAGGGACACACTCTCACAAGTGTGCTTGTCATGGCACACATATCAGAGTCTTTCGGGACAAGTCTCAAGTCATTTGAGTCAACTCCACGTCAAGTCACGCTAGGTTTCAGAAGCAAGTTGTGTTTTCCAAAGCTGCTTGAGGCCGAGTTCTTTCAGTGCATAGGTCATGTCATTAAAACTCTTAGGTGTGTTGACATACAAGGCAATATTGCTCCAGGAGCCTTACATAAGTCACGTAGCATATCAAACATCAGTCCGACTTGTTTTCCAGCCTCCAGTTTTAGTAGCGACTGAAAAGAGAATAAATGTTTCGCTGTATTTCCATAATAAATAACTATTAGAACAAAGTGCTCGATAAGACAGATGGCATCATCCCAAGTAAAGTATTGGAAGTCTGTAACGGGGACCAGAGAGTGTGTGTAGGGGGGGAGGCGTGGGGGAGTGTTACAGTCTGAGGTCGGAGGAGCACTTAACACTGCAGGAGAATGTACCAGGTCGTGGGGGTGTGTGGTGTTAACGAACGGGGCAAGTCAGTATGAGATCAGCCCCCACCTTGGAACATGACAGGGTTTTTACTGGAGCTCTTAGTGCCACTGAGGTGGAGGTAGACAGACAGACGGACAAATAGATACACAGATCTATAGAATACTCACAACACTGTGTACATGACTGAGGAAGGAGGCAGTAAGAATGAGCAGTGAGAAAGAGAAGAAGAAGAAGAAGAAGAAGAAGAAGAAGAAGAAGAAGAAGAAGAAGAAGAAGAGTCAGAGGGCCAATGTACAGTACAGCGCTGTCTTTTATAGCCCCATTCCAGCAGATGAGCAGCATCAATCTTTACCTCACCACTGGGATAAGGCCTGGCTGCTGCTATCAGCAGGCTGGAGGGGGTTGGGAGGGCGGATATAAAACACACACACACACACACACACACACACACACACACACACACACACACACACACACGGTACATGCATGCTTGCAGAGAGACAGGAAAACACACAGGAATGAGGCACACAGTCCGTGGTGTATAGGACAGACATTCCCACATGCTGCGTCCTGCGTGTGGTCACGTCGAGGCAACAGAAGGACTTTGGTTAAGGTTAAGGACAGATTGTGGTTTCGGTTAAATGTTAAGAAAATAAATATGTCTCGTGCTTCAAGTCACGATTGACTTTGCAAATATCAAAGCTAAAACATTTAACATGTTAATCATGCTCATCAAAAGCAGATATTATAGTAATTAAACACACGTCAGCGGACGTTTCGCTGATATGTGTTGCATCTCACACACGTTCATCAAAAATGTAATATTTTATAAAGTTATCTAATTATATTAATTAAAAACAAAATGTAGGCAGCATTATGTGTTTCTATAAACATAATGCTGTTGCACATTTGTATTAATACAAATGTAATAAAGAGAGACACGGTTCCTCTGTCTCACACACACACACACACACACACACACACACACACACACACACACACACACATGTGTCCCTGTAAATGGACTTGCAAAGTGTAGATGGATGTACCAGCATGCGTCTCATTCACACACAATATTTCATTAATAGATAAATGAACTTCCAACATGCAGGAGGAGAAATGTTGTCATGTTAATCACATATCGGAGACATTTTCACATCTTCACCCAAAAACAAACATGTTTCATTTTCTTCTTCTGCCTTAAGTCTTTTGTGTGCATGTCGCAAATTAACAAAGCAAGAGAGAGAGAGAGAGGTATTAGTGTGTGTTGCGGTGGGATGCTAGCGTGTGTGTGTGTGTGCGTGTGTGTGTGGGGTGGGGGGGACTAACACACAGCAAAATAGAAAATGTTTTGAATTATACATTCCTGCCATCAGTGATAAATTGCGAGAGGGATTCGTCATAAATCATAAGCGTGCTGCGCTGCCTACCAAGAAAATTGCTTGGTGGGCAGCAGCCTGAGATTTAGGAGTGTGTTGTTGCCTAGTGTGGAGCCCCAGCCTGCAGCCACACCTCGACCAGCTCTCCCCTATCAAGTATATATATATAGTATATATATATATATATATATATATATAGTATATATATATACTATAGAGAGAGAGAGAGTTATTTTCAACACTGACAGAGTTCTTTCTTTTGTCACCACATCAGTTAATGTCCAGATGTTGTTTTAGTTCCTTGTGTCCTTTCAAATGATAGTAAATACATTAACATTCGGTGAAAGAAGTTATTTTTTGTGCTACTCTTCAATGAGCACACTTTAATTACTGTCTCGTGTTGTAGCACTATTTAGGATTACAGCTGTCAACACAATTAGCTCCATTGATCTACGGCCGTCTGTAAACATGTAATCATGGACTAACCCAGCATCTCCAGAAAACTCAAATGTCTGTATTTTGGTGCACGATTGCAAAACCTTTTTTTAGACGAAGAGAAGCTGGATTTGTTTCTTTATCATCATCGTCAGAAAGAAAGACAAAGTGCATGTGCTGTCAACTAATGCTGGGTGATATTATATATTACAGTATATTTATATCATTTAGAGCTTAACTTTGCAAAGGAAGAATGTCCCAAGAGAAAGATATATTTTAAAAACACTTCATATGTATTTTAAGACTATAACCTGAGAAGTGACACTTCCACTCTTCACAGATGCACAACAATTAGCCCGCAGGACAGAAACATCAGCCACAGCCAAGCTACATCTGCACAACAGCAGCCGTTCATTCTGTTTAGGCTTATGTACAGTGGTGTCTCTCTCCCAGAGGTGTCCCAGGGAACGCCGGAGAGACTCTGGACAGTGTCTCATGTCTGAAACATGTTGTACGGGCCAGACACACCTTTAGACAAAAAGCTGCTAAAGCTCACAAAGAGGTGACCAAAAACATAAGCAGAGGAAGAAAGACTCCATCCATCATGGCAGCTAAACAAACATGAGCTGCGCAGAGGAACCGGGCACAAAGAGTAAGAGATGACCACTGTGTGTGTGTGTGTGTGTGTGTGTGTGTGTGTGTGTGTGTGTGTGTGTGTGTGTGTGTGTGTGTGTGTAGTTTGTTGTAAGTGTGTGTGAATAATATCAAAGGTAATTGTGCTTATGCGTGCTAATAACATACTCCATGTACGTAAACTGTGTGTTATCATCAACAGGATTCCACAAGAGTCATATTGAAACTTCACAAGTTGTGTGAACTCTATTCTGCTGATACAAAGGGCCATAAACTAAGCTGAGGTGAGTTCACCCCCCCAGTGCATCCACGGTCAGTCGAAAACAAGGCATCCACGATGACACACACACACACACACACACACACACACACACACACTGGAGTGTTGGAGAGGCTGAGGATCTCTGGTTCCCAGCACGCTGCGCTCCACACTGAGCGTCTGTTGTCAATAAATAAATCACAGATGAAGTCAGACTCCTGTATTTACACAGTCATTAAAACTCACGAGCCGAGGCGCTTAAACGAACCTAAACAAAACAAATGAGTGAAAAGGTTTCCCACACACGTGTACTTGTGAGGTGCACACGTGTACTTGTACGTGTATTTACAGAGGAAAGCTGCGGATAGAAAGATAGAAATGACTCAAATATGTCCCTTAAAAACTCCACTTGTCTTTCTTTCCTCATCACGAGAGACGCTGGACATTCGCTGCCACAAAGTGAGCTTACAAATATACTAAAAGCAGACATCTGGTGTGATACAGGTGTGATGATCTCTGCTTTCAAATATGACCTTTTCAATAATAACAGCATTTATTTTTGAATTTATACTTTTGATTTTGCATAATAAAGAATGTGCCATGTCCAGGACATTTGTGTCCAGGCTGGTGTTTCCAGTATCAAGTGTGGCCCTCAGTGTTAGGGTTATTTATCAGTGTGTTTCTTGTCTTCCACCCCTGATTGTGCACAAGACTGATTGGATCCTGTGTGTATCGGAAGTCTTAGCAGCCACAAGCTTTAACCATCCATCAAATGTTTTAACATTAACTATCATTTGCTATCGTTTTCCTGATTTGCAGGCAGAGCCAAATCTCAAGCAGCTGCTGCAGTGGTAGCCCTCAAACTGCAAAACCCCAGAAATCATGTAACATGACAGGATACCAGAGGGGAGTGGATCAGACATCAGTGAGTCCAGCTGTTGAGGAGACAGTTTGTACTTTTCCTCTTTAGTTTGTGATTTATCCCGAGTGTTAATTCCAGTCTCTCTGTGACAGCTCTACTGTACTATATCAAGCATGGGGTTGGGGGTTTGACTTCCACGAGTGCAAACAAATGCACCCATGAGTCTCTTTGGAAGTTTCCAGAAAAGAAATCTGTGATCAGATGACACTTTGGATTATTAGTTGCAGTAAGAACTTCTACAGATACGGGCTCTGCACTTAAAAGCAGTTTGTGTCCGAGACCTTCTCTAAGCTAATCAAACATATTGCTGGAACATGTAATTCTGTTTGTATTGAAAAACTGCTGCTAAACGTCTACGCAACGTTCAAGCAGACTGCTCCTGAGACAGACTTTGATGAGAAAAGCGTCGACTGGCAGATGGGAATATCGCACAGAGCTTCGAATAAACGTCCCTGGGTAAATAACTGAGTGCAACACGCAACACACCTCCAAACCGCCCAACCCCGCATCCCTCTGACTCAATCTCCGCTCGAAGCCTCATCCACGAGCGACGTCTCGCTAACTATCCGAAGGAAAATCAAATATTTTGTTTTGAGCTTCACTAATATCAGCGTTTTTTACTCCACCCCTAATGGCATTTTTATTGATCGGCTTCTTAATGGCCGGCCCATATATTTGACGGCACTCATTTAAAGTAGAAGTGAGTAATAGCTGTCTGAGGGAAGGACGTAAAGCTGCGTGTGTGTGTGTGTGTGTGTGTGTGTGTGTGTGTGTGTGTGTGTGTGTGTGTGTGTGTTTTTATCATATTCTGTCATTGGGGGTATGGAAGGAAGGGAGGAGATGAAGGAAGGGAAGAGATGGAGTTTTTAATTTACTGAGCACAAGGAGAGCAAGGGGGAAAGAAGGAGAGGAAGAGGCAGACTTTGAGAAAGGAGACTTTAGGAACGGGGGTGAAGGATAAGCAGTTAAAACACATTTTCCATACCTAACAAAATGTGTACTAAAGCATTTCTGCAAACGCAACCCATTTCACCTACACACAGTCATACATCACCTCTCTGCTTTCACAAACAAACCTCACAACCCCCTTTCTGTCCCCTCCCTCACTTCTCTCTCCCTCTCTCGCTCCATCCCTCCATCCCTCTCAGGTCATCAGCGAGAGAAACCACAACAAAGGGGGGGCGTTGCCGCGGTGACCTTGGCTGTGACATCATGTGGCGGCAGAAAGAAATGAAGCCATTAGGCCGAGGCAGCGCTTGCCCATAAATCAGACTGTTTCCAATAAGCTGCCTTAATGGTCATCCATCACCCCGCCAGCCATCGCCCTCCGCACCCAACAGCCTGGGGAACGGCCACAGGGACGTAGGGGAGGGGGGGAGTAATAATGGGGGGAGAGAGAGAGAGGAGAAACAGCTTGGGTAAAAATATGGGGGATATGGGAGGAGAGAAAGAGAGGAGCAGTAGGGATGGTGAGGAACCAAGCAGAGACGAAGGAGAACAGGGAGAGTTTGGGGAGAGAGATAAGGGGTTGAAGGATGGATGTGGTTATATGAGAGGGGGGGGGGGGGAGAGTTGGGGGAAGATGGAGGGAAGGAGAGTCAAAACAGGCTAATGATAAAAGAGAAGTAGAGGACAGTTGAATAAAAAAGAGGGAGAGGAGAGACAAAGGGAGACATTTTAGGAGAAGGGGCAGAAATGATGACGCTTTAGGGATATACATTTGGGGAGGGAAAGGGAGAAATGGAATTGAGAGGAGGAGACGGGAGAGACTGTAAAGTGAGAGTGGTGGGGGGGGGTCTGCAGAAAGACAAGGACGGCAAATGTCAGAAGAACAGAGGTCAGGACGATATAAAATAAGAGATGAGAGAGCAAGCGAAACAAGACGAGGGGGGGACAGCAGGAGAGAACTCAAGAGGGTGAATCCAATGGAAACAGAAGAGAAAGCTTTGATATCGAATGGAGTGAGGAGGGAAAGGGAAAGACACTCACCGCCTAAGTGTGTTATACAAAATGTGATGTATTAAATTAGATGTCCAGATGCTTCACGATCCCACAGTGCCAGTCGAGGTGTAGTGCATTAACTGCTGTGCATCTATTCATGATAACCACATCATTCACTCAGCGGATTGTCAATAACAATAGATCAACTGTATGAGTTCGTCCAACACTCTCACCAGACAACAACGTCAATACGAAACATTCCACAACAATGTGTTTCATATCTGATTACAGCGTTGTTCATGTATCTGGATAAAGCAGTGTGTTTAAGATTAGGGAAATATACATGATGGTTAGGGTTAGGGTTAGGGTTAGGCTGCTGAACCACAGCATCATTCTCTCTGTGGAGAAGCTGATTGGTTGCTGTCCCTCCAGGAGGTTTGATCTTTGTACTCTACAAACTCTTCCTCAAACTCTTCCTCAAACTCCGTATGTGGGAACTTTTGCACATTTCTGCTACGACCACTATTGCACAGCTCCTCCACTTTTTATAAGATATAAAGTACATATTTGTTACTGCATTCTGTACATTGTTTTTTTTCTATATTTATATTTTAATATATTTTGTATAAAAAATTGAAAATATTATTTTATAATAATATAAAAATAATATAATAAAATATTTTTATTTTTTATTTTAATATTATTTTTTAATAATATTTCTGTATTTGCTCTTATTTTTTATTTCTCCTACTGTGTTTATGTTTGCACCATTAAAAGCATCCCTTGTATGTGAAAGCCTGCTTGGCAATAAACCAAATTCTGATTCTGATTCAACACATGTGGAAGTTAATAGTTATTTTAAAGGTTAACATTCTGTTTAACTTTTTCTTTGTCTTCATGAGTTGTAGTTAATTCATGAATGTACATGTGTAAAATACGTCTAATATTACCTCAACACACTCATATAACGTCTCTCGTAGCCTCCTCAATGATACTTACACTTGTTCCACTTTTCTTCTCATCCTCGAATGAATTTTCTACTTATAACTTTCTTTTCTTTGCACGTCTTACTCCTGTAACATATTCCAATCATTAACATAATGTATTTGTTCCAACCCAGCTGACAGCATTTTATAAATTGCGACATTTAAAACGTTTCCCGAATATATTCACTTCAACAATCAAATGGAAAATTACAGCAGTTAGACAAAATACATTTAAAAAAAAAAAAAACAAGCCACAGAGTGAAGAAGTATATATCACATGAAAACATCCTCGTGCTGTGGAAACATCCCCGTGTGCCAAACCCCAAACCCCTGGTAGCTAACCATGGCTGCAGGAATTACTCCACACACTCGGTAGTCATGTCATCAGGAGCCTGGTGTAACCGGCCCTGTTTGTAGCCCACACCACAGCGGCCTCGTGCTGAAAGGTTGGATGTAAGTTATGACGCCTGTAGTCTGCAATTGTGGTTCAGCATCCTTTACGTTCTCTCACAGCTCTGTTGCTTTGTTTTCCACCCTTTCTTCTGCTTTTCCTTCCCTCGAGGTTTAATCCTGATCCTGTTCTTCTAAATATCCCCTCTCCTCCTTCACATATCCTACGATTTTAAGTATCCTCCTGCCTCTCCGCGAGTTTGATCATATTCTCCAGTAAAACGAGAGCCCATTTTGGCCAAAATCAACTCACCCAGAAGTCACTTTTACAACCCGTGCTCTTATGAGACCTGTAAATGCGAGCTGAGAAATGATGTGTGCGGCCGCGGCTCTCCTCTTAGGTTTCCCCAAGTACAGCGGCCAAATTGTTTTCACTGCGAGGCTCCACGAGAGGCATTATCCATCATTTTGAATGAGCTCTGTAACTGGGATTATAGGAGCAAAAGTGCAGAAATTGACTTTGAGAGCGATAGCATTACAAGTGGGCCTTTCAGATGAAGTAAGAGGGCGAGTGTGTACTGCGAGTGTGGTTCACTCTGTGTGTTTATGCACTTTGAGCCCCTGTCTTTGTATGTACATATATAAATGAGTACATGTCTGAACATATATGGATTTATGTGCGTATATTTTTGCATTGTCGGAGCAAATAAATGTAAATTAAACCCAAATTAGCTCAATTTATCATTTTACATATTTGTAGAGCAACAAGTGAAACTATACAAGCCAGGAGTGCACAGCTGCTCTGTCATTAGCTACATGGATAGTGTTAATATTGGACTGCGTCGACAAGAGAAACAAAAGATTATCTGTAAAATGTTAAAGACAAAAGAGATTAGCGCTACACAATATTACTATTTATGGATTTTCTTTGCAGGAGCGATGCATGCTCTATCGCTAACGACAAACCCCTCTATCGAATACATACATGAATATCCTTCTCTGTGTGTATTTCTGTCTGCAAATGTATCTGAAGTGTGTGTGAACCCTGTGTTTCTGTGTGTGTGTGTGTTTTACTGTGAGTGCTCTGCAGTGTGTACAGAGGAGGCAGGCAGACAAACACAGGCCCAGCGGGTACTATTTTATTCATGGTGGGTAATCCCTGCTCTGCACCGCCTTAATCTGCTGCCATGCAGTGTTTGCCCAGAGTTCAGCCCCACTCCACCTCCTCTTACCCGCTCGCAATTTCTCCGACTTTCACTTTCGCCTCTCAGGCTGTAAACTCTGATTCCTCCCGTCCCACGGGACAGAGATCGGATGGTTTCTAATAAATTTTGCTTCATATTCTCAGTTTGTAGACAGTGAAAAATGACCTACTGCATATTTATATACATGATTCTGAAATTAAATTCTGCTTAATGAGTATTTTCACTATATTTTGATGCTAATACTTTTGTGTTTTACTTAAATACAGGTATTGTTTTACATTGTAGTATTACTACTAAGATGTGACTACTTACTGAATACTGCTTTCTTACCAAGAGATTAAATATTATCGAGCGTCCGTCAGAGAAGCCTTCAGTGTGTCATTAAACTCTATAGGATGGAGATGGAACTGCAATTTGTCTTTGGAGGGTGACATTGTTGATGATTAAATGATTGAATCCATAAAACATCAGAAAACACTTAAAGGTTCTCAAATTGCAATCAATGCAATTTCTCAATTATTAAAATATTTGTTAAATATTTTTCTGTTGAACGGCTGATTGATTATTAATTGCAGGACTGTCAGCATTGGCATGAACAACTACGGGTCAATAGAACGAATATAATATAATATATATACACGTGATGCCTGAATTCAGTAGAAACAACAAACCTTTATTGAAGTGTGTTCAAAATAAGCAAGCAATAAGTCAAGAAACAAAAGCAGAGGTGATGTCTTTAGTTAATCTGCACACACACACACACGTCTGTTTAACATTGGTGTCGGTTGGTGTTACTCTTGGATGTGTCTCCCGGCGCGGAAGACATTTGAACGGTGATCCAAAACTATCAGCTGTGGAGAACACCTTAGAGAGGAGCATGAAGGCTCGAGGCCTGCAGTGGTGACTTTTATTCTCCCCTTCTCTCTCAACCACACTTTTTCCTTTCTCTCCAAGCACCAGACTTCAGTTATAATATGCCTCTCTTACACACACACACACACACACACACACACACACACACACACACACACACACACACACACACACACACACACACACTAACACACAAACTGGGGACCTCGGTGGCCTTTCTCAGCTGGTAGAGAGCCCCATATGCTCGAACTCCTGTTGTTGTTGTTGTTGTTGTTTTGCTCCCCGGCTCATTTGACGTGTGGACCCATGACATTGTCCAGGACCCCTTCAAAGTTCTGCCTGGTGCCCCTTTGAGTGTGTGTGTGTGTGTGTTCATATAGTTGTAAAAGTGTATGTCAGGGTCGAGTCTTATCATCATTAGTTCATTATTTTTGTGTGTGTGTGTGTGTGTGTGTGTGTGTGTGTGTGTGTGTGTGTGTGTGTGTGTGTGTGTGTGTACGTGTACGTGTACAACCTCCTATCTTTCTGAGGACCGTATTTTAGAGCTTCAGAGTGAGGACGTTTTTTGAAAATGTTTTGGTTTCCGCCTCTTCAAAGGGTTGTCTGAGGGTTACGACTTGGTTTTAGGTTTAGGTTAAAGTTATGGTTAAGACTGGGGAGTGCAATATGTCAGTGAAGGTTCTCACAACTGTGTGTCCATGTGAGAAATCAACTTTTATAAAAAGTATTCACACAGCATGATTTTGAAGGGGAGCCACCCACGTAGCCACCACACTCTCTCTCTCACGCACGCACACATACACACACACACACACACACACACACACACACACACACACACACACATTCCCACATACAGGCACACAGCGTACAATATCTAAAAAGTAATGTTTTGTATAATCTGTATTTTCCCATTTATTTCCGAAACACTTGTGCATTTGGCTGCACGATCGTGATAAGCGAAACCTGAACATAATAAACACACAGTGTGATTTTTGTGAAATCTTACCTTTGCTTCATTCCGTTTAAGTTTCCACAGAAATATTCTGAACTTTGTATGAAGCTACATGGGAACAAAGCATAAGGAGACATCAGGCGAACGAGTGTCACCAAGACATGAACTTACAAATAATTTGCGTTATTGTTTGGTATTTTCCTGCATGTAAACACGGGGAGGGTGCGTCTATTCAGCGTTACATGTGATTGTTGGCCATCTGTCCTGTATGCACGCCGCCCACATTGCCTCTTCACATTCTGATGAGCTACAAGGACACATTATCTCCACTTAGCCCTTCGCCACTTGGCAACTGCAAGAACCATAACAACCAGTCTTTAGAAAAACCCACTTTAAGCCACAGCTCTTATTGCCTTTGGAACACGAAGCAACGGCTTTCCAGACCTTTCTGCATCCTATCCAAGACCTCCTCCTCTAAAAGTCTTTGGTTTTCAGCACTATAGAAATGTATTCAGGGAGACATTCATCAGCGAGCTGCCTGCCACCGGAGACCACATTGGTGGCCATTTTACAGGCCAGGTTAGGGGAAACATTAAAAGGGAACTTCACTGAAAGAGAATGACATTTACATGTATATTTACATATATTCACAGCTGTTGTTGAATGGAAGCAACCCCAAGCGACGGAGCGGGAAGACTAGAAAGGTCACAGCCGGATGCATTAAGGCTTTGTTAGCTTAGCTTTCGTGTTAGCTTCATCCACGGTCAGGCACGTTCTAGATGTTACCGTTTGTTTTCCTGCATCTTTAAACATAATCTTTCTCTAGCTGTTAAGGTATTTCCATTATTACACAGAAATTAACTCATTATTTGCATATTTTAGAAAAATATAAGTCCAAGTTTGAAAAGCAGTTTGTGCAGAAATAAGACAAGAATTATTAAACAATATGAACACAGTCAAGAAGCAGACAGTGTCTTATTGTCTGGACATTTCAAACTTAACAAGCAAACCTTCAATTTCAAGAGCCTAACAGTCTATCTTATCTTTAACATGCAATTAACATTGAACAAAGATATGATGTATGAAGGAAGATACAGCGCAGATGGAGAGATGTGTTGTCAGTTTTCCTAATCTTGCTTCTTTTCTCCTCATATTTAACGCCGTGTGTGTGATAGATGCAAACATTCAGCGGCAATGTCAAAAGACTAAAGTGCCATTTCATAGTCTTTTCTCAATATGAGAGCGATAAAACTGACTGTTGAGTGAAATTAATGCATAACACCTGCTGTGTTTAAGTCTAAGATGTGATGCTCATTTCCCTCATTTAATGTGTTAGATTACACAATTACTTCTTTCCTATAAAGAACTGCAGCTGTGATAGTTGCATGTTAATTACATTAGCTAACACGTTCTTCAACATTTAAATAATCCTCCCAAATAACATATCTTATCTCCAGAGATGCACATGGCAATGTTTCAATTACGGACTAGATATGACGACTACAAAAATGTATAAAAAGCAAGATAATGCAGTTGGCAATCTCTTGCTGTTTTCTATTTGTTTCCGTTTCCCATTGAACCTCAGAGTGTGTGGTCACTGGAGGCCGAAGATACACTTTCACTCTTTTCTAATCATGAGCTTTTAATGTTGATATGGCTGCACATCGCTTCCGACAGCAGACCCTGTCAATATATGTGCAGAAAAAACTCCTGGCACAATGATAAATGACACCTTCCTATTCACACACACACACACACACACACACACACACACACACACACATGTCCATGCACATGAATACTGTTCACACGTCGGCTTTTACACCCACACACACACACATGCATATAAAACACACCTCGACCAGGTTCCCTTCAAAATGATGTTGGCCGAGTGCAGACGCTGGCCTTAGAAACCACAGCCTCCCCCCCCCCCACACCTCCAAACTCCCCTTCATGTCCCTCTCAGGAGCCAAAATGGCGTCCATAAATCAAGGAGCTAGATGTAATCTGCAGTGTCCAGAATGCAAGGGGCGAGGCTGTGGAGCATAATGCGACTGGTTCTCCATTGTCATTCAGACGCAGGCAGCAGCACAGAGAGCCTTGCCTGCACCTGATAAGGGTCCGCTCAGAGTGAGCCATAAATCACAGACAGTGCCAACGGTTACTCTGCTGATTTCACACACTGAAGGAGAGACGGAGTGTGTGAGAGGCAGAGAGGGGAGGATTATAGCACAAAGAGCATGGAGACTTAGAATGTGAGCAGTAGATGGCCAAAGATGGGGATGAAAATGTGAGCATTAAAAAAAAAAGAGAAGACTTTAGAGAGAAAGAGGAGAAGAGAAAGGCAAGAAGGAGAGACGGTGTCGGAAGGTGGGAGTAAAGGGACGATCGAAGGGGAAGGAGGGACGGAGGGAGGGAGGGGATGATAGATCTGCAATTTACTCTCCTATCTCATCTGGCAAGAAGTTTCTCCACACAAAAGGCCTGACCTTCAGGAAATAAACACCTCGCGCTCCCAGAGAGCTGTGCTGATGTCTGCGCTGCATGTCAATTCCATCCCGGCTCTCAGGACAGAACTCAAACGACTGTGCAGAGATTTCAGAAAATAAACTTTTTAAACCAGAATAGTCCATGAAATTCAAAGGTTGTAGTGCGTTGCCTCCAACTTGCTGGATGTTTTCTCCATGTTTAGACAAATAATGTTATTTAAAATGTTGTCACACTGAAGATAAGATGAAGGTTTCCCCCCGCCGACCACAAACCAACAAGTCTTTTAAATTAAATGACAAAATATGCTGACGTCCGTATCGGCAGGACCATTACAAATCACCTCTACAGATATGAAAGTGTTTCTTGATCTAAATATAGTGAATGATTCATTTTCCATTGAATAGCTGTGGTACTTCATACAGGAGCTCTGTAATCAAGATCCCTAATCCTAAAAGAAAGCATTTCCTCATCTAATTGAATTATTCCTTTATTGTGCATCTTATCACTCGACAACTTTAAATGATACGCAACACATTTTCAACGAGCCTCAAATGTCCAAGTGAGAATCCACCTTCTACGTTCCAAACTGAAATCCTGCAACCGAGTCAAAGACATTCACTGAGCTGAGAGCGATCTTCCCTCCCAGAGATTTCCTTCTTTGTGTCTCGTCGAGTGGCAGCTCTCACTCTCACCACAGCCTCTATTCAATCATCCTCTTATTCCTTATTCATATGCTAAACCCCTATAGCAGAGCCCCTTTGGCCAAGCGCACTGTGAGATAGATGTTAACATGTGTAATCCCCCATTAACGCATACGAGACAACGTATCCTCCGCGGACGCCCACTCTCCCCCTGGGATTAGCCCTCTGAGAGTGGAGGGGCTGATGGGTAATGGTTCAGAGAAGCTCCTCTCACTTTCAAAAGGCATCCTCCCTCCTGCCTCCTTCCCCTTCACCCCTGGAGTTTGAGTTGAGATCACTGAGGGTAAGTGTGTTTGCCTGAAGGATTTAACTGATTGTGAAGAGTGATGGCATTTATAAGACATTCATTCATGTTTATCCAAAGCCCGACAGGAGCTGTCTTTTACTGCAAACAAAAAACATCTCTGACTGGTTAAACTAACAGTGTTTGTGAAACGTGTGTATAACGTTTGTGTCATCAGTTTACAGCCCTGTAGGTTCATGGGATTGTTTGCAGATTAATAACAGTGGTCAGTGTTGAGATGAAACAACGTCACCATTATTTAGTCTACGTATTTTGGAAGCAGTGTTGCAAGAAAAACAATGACACAAGATGACTGTACAATATGTTGGATTGTAACACCAGAGATGATATAAACAAAGACGAGACCTGCAACCGAGCGTGCATGAGCACACTGCCGTATGTGGTGCTGGGAAATTGCGTTATACTGATAGGTGTTTCTGTTATTGTGTCCGCCCCATCTGTCACGCCTCAAAATGAGTTGGTCAGCTAAGTAACAGAAACAGATATCGCTTTCATGGAAATGTATTGCAGGACTGCTTTAGTTAGGTGTACCTAATGAACTGGCAGCTGAGTATATGGTTTACAGGCGATACACACCAGCAGTGTGTGACATGCATCATAAACAACTAGCATGTCCAGTGTTTTCTGTGGAAGTCAGCACATCAAGAAGTGGCTCTCTGTGTCAGGATGCACCAGCGTCCACCCTGTAGACACAGTAACCTGGGAGTCACAGACTCTTTAATTGTTGTTTTACCTGCATAACCCTAAATATGGCGTAATAATGTAAACCATATAAGCTTATTTGCCACAGTCTTTCTATTACCTTCAGCATCCTGTAATTTCCATGCACAGGTATTGAAAAAAAAGCAAGAATCATAGAAGATTTCTGTCTTGATTGGCACATCCAGGCTGCTTCCACTACTTCTTCTATATGTATGGTGTCTGTATGTGCTGCAGGCATCACATCTGTCAGGCAAATATAGTTTTTGTATTTACTATACCGGTTATTTCTATGAAAACTAATCAGGATCCTAATAAACTCAACTCTACTGACGTAAAATAAAACAACATAAAATAAGAAACTTGATTCACCTGCTTGTTATCTGCATTCGAGACATTTTAAATGATCTAGAACACAGAAAACATGGTAAATTAAAACACCCACATTGGGACTGACTGAGTTTGGGAGGTCGTTACTGTACAAGATTTCACTAAAGCATCGGTGTCCAAAACCCTGTTAATTGCCGTTGCCCTTTCATAGCAAGCCGGGCTCTTCACACAGACTGCACATCGTCTACGGCGGTTACATCATGTCTGTGAGAGGCGCTGTTTGAGGTCGGCCTGTCTGCAAATGGGACCTGGAAGCACACCGCATTGGTTTTCATATTATGCACGCTAATCCGGCCAGAGGCCATGAAAGGAAACAGTAGACGGAAGACCTTGAATAGTTTTTGTTACATTTTAGTGCACTGCTCCTTTTTGGACTGGTTTCAAAGTGAGGCTCTGTTTCTGAGAGGAGGTGCTGAGTCGGGTCTCTCTTGTGAGGAGGAACTACATCATCTGGAAAATGCTGGAGAAAGTTTCAAACAATATTTGTGTGATTTCTTTTTGTAAACTCCTTTAAAAGTTTGGGATATTTGATCTTTTTCAACGACATTGTGACTATGATAACGGTATTAATTAGACATTTTGTCATTTGACAGTTGAGTTGAGGAATTATCCATTAAAATAACGTTACAATTATTCTTCTTTAAGTGCGAGAAATGGGTTTGAAACCCTTGAGGTTTTGTGGTGGAACCGCCTCTTAATGCTCCCAAATCCAAACAGAATGACATCAACAAAAGTATGAAAGTCTGAGGGTGTTTCTCCCTCAAACTGCCAAATTCCCCCCCCCTCACACATTTATCCTTCCCTTCCTCTCTCTAGAAATGTGAAATTAGCTGAAACATGAGGACAATTACAAGAAGGCCTAGCATAAAGACTGGGGGTCTGGGAAAATAAACTGATCACAGACCCCTGAACAAATCTGGTTTACTTTACAAAGCCTCCTCTGAACTCCTGCCAACGTTTCCCCCGTCTAGATAATTCCTCCCTGAGCAGTTTCATGTTTACACCTTGAAAATCGCTGGATGATCAAGAGGGAAGAGACACCGACGCATTCCCTTCCTTTGTTCTGCCAGAGGACGCTCGGCTGAGCTTCACACCTCAAAAGTAACATTAGAAATATCTAATTGGGTAAAAATATGCAGGTCATCCTTTTGAAGTTCTCTCCCATTTACAGTAAATCTGTGGGAAAAAAAAACAGCCAGTAAGCTATCTTCTCTGGTGTCTCTTATTTAAGGTCCAGGTCTTTTTTTTTCTTCTTCTCAGCAGCAAAGACCATTGAGGCGTTTTATAGCTTTTCTCATTACTGCATTTTCCAAACAGTGTGCGAGGGGCAGTGGTGCATGGTTGAATTATTCAGGGGTACTGGGGATAACGGCGCAGGGCTGATGTGTTATACTGCTCTGCTCTAAGGGGTCCTGCGAGGGACATCAGAGCACTGCCATGTCAGAATGTAAACTGGCTTTTATAACATACTGAGAGATGGAAAAGAAACAATAAAAAGCTCCAGATAGCTTTATTTAGTAAAACAGAAGCTCAGGTAAAGACCGTCTGTGCATTGACTGCTTTTACAAAGCAATAGATTGAAATATTCTGTGTCACTGAGATTTTTATGACGCAGATGAAAGTAAGCAGCATGTATACGAGTTGTATGTGACTTTCAAGAAAGGTTTAAAGAGAGATCGGCGGATGTTCGAAGGCTGATATTATACATCAATATGGGCGACTTCCTGTCCTCCGTGCAGCACCAGCACGTGTACACAAAGAAATATATCTGATTGCCAATTGCATTGATCCAAATGGAAAGTCCTGGACAGACCCTACATGATCTTTCCAAATTGTCCCGTTTGCTCACAATATATCTCATAAAGCGAGGTTTGATATAAATCACATTCATAATCCTAAAGCAGCCGTGACGCCTTCGAGTTATGTTTTAGCGATTTACAGTTTATATACATTTAAAGGGAAAGTTTCTTTCTGAACATCTAAATATGTACATTTCTAAATTATGAAAATACAGGAAGCTCCTTATTTAGTCATAAAATATTACCCCCAAAAAGAGCAAAACTAATAATTTATTTGGCACATTCTTGGACTATTATAATTTAGCTAATTATTGTGAGGTCACCATGTTGCCTTTGTCCCACACACTTGGTAAAGGAGTAGCCTGCAGACACACACTGCTTCGAGGTGTGTGAGTCGGGGTGGCAGCATATGGCTTCAGCGCCTGACAGTTGCGTACAAAACCTACAGTGTATGTGAGTGTATTCTGTATGCTCAGTGTGTGTACAGCCTCAGAGCTTAATGGCTATAACAATTATACATACCTCCTCTGATCTTGTATCACAGAAGACTTGGTTTCACTCCAGCGTGATTCAATCAGCTGTAGCGTGTCTGCCGTCTCTGAAAAGATAAATTATGCCATTACCACTCTGAACCGGAGCACTGTGCGCTTAGAAAGCAGCAAAGCTACATTGGACTTTAAAGGAAACGTCACTAATTACCCGCTTTTTGTTTAGGATAATATTGTTAAGTCATTCATCATTGCAACGGGTGCCACTGCAGCTGAAGGATTATGAATAGCCACCTCGTTTGCCTCGTGGCGCTACATATGCAGAATATGTCTGAGGTTTTATTCCACAATGAGATGAAGACATTCAACTGATGCTCGGACGAAACGCTACAATAGGAAATCTAATGCACAATATAACATTATTGCATGTACTGAGTGTAAAACCTACTTTTTATAGTTCATTCCTTTAAAACAAAAGGTACCGTATCACTTCCACATAATGTTATTTTGACACGGGGGAATGGGACTTTGTAATGACTATTACAAACTATTACAACTTAACAGTGCAGCCCCGATGAACTCATTCATTTTCAAATCACCTGTATTGCGTTTTACTTCCCCTCAGTGGTTATGGAAATCTCCCCTGACCAGGACTTTTCTTTTCACACCCCTACTCATTTCATTTTGATGCTAGCGTGTGATGGAGGCACAGCATGGCAGCGCTCACATTTCCAATAAGGTTGGCACAATGTGGCTCTGGACTATTAATATCCAACAATGCCACGGCCACAGTGGTGGCATCTGTCTTCTTGGGCCTCCCCCCTTTCCTCCACCTCTCCCCCCACTGCCGCCTGTCTCATCCTCCTCACCTCTTCTCATCCCCCGCTCCTCTCCTCTCCTTTCTTCCTCCTTCTCCATCTCGCTCAGATGGACTGTGCAGTCTTGCAGTACGACACACAGCTTGGTGAAAGGCAGTTGAGCCGTTGCCAGCAGACACATGCTGCTTCGGCTATTTCCATCAGAAAATGCAGAATATGCGTTAACTTCCTTTAAAATCAGGGCAGCTGGGAATCCTCAAACTTCTCTAAAAATCTTTAACAGAGGGAAAAAGGCCAACATGTCACCTGTTGTCCCAAATGGATATTCGTGTCAGCTAAATATATTCAATTCTGCAAGATACTTTTTTCATTTTGCATCTCTCTAACGATCATTAGAGAGCTTTAGAGACGAGCAAATGGACATTCATTTATGCTGGAATGTTGCATATTATAACCATAATATGTATCTGGAATACATTGGCCTTCCTTTACAAAGGCCATCAACGGCAATGTTTTATGTTCGAGCCAGCACTTCATACTAATGCTATCTTAGGACTCGGTTTGCATTTATTATGAGAAACATTTTGGACAACTGTCCGGCTGCTCATGGCCCTCGCGTTTCATTAGTTTCACTTGCGCTTTAATTGATCTTTATTTCCCTTGATTATGATCATAATTAAACACCAGAAAGCTGTTCAGGCTAGCAGCCATCTGCCAGGTTGGATGATGGGCACCATCAGTGTGGGTATATGGGTACAAGGCCACCACGGCGCGCTCTGCCAAGAGCTACGCCTGAAAATGGCCCCTTGAATGTGTTGTCATTAGGTCAGCTGGTTTTATACTCTTTATGTTCACAGCAGTGCACTATATTTTTGTTGGTTAAATGTAGAGCGTTTGAATTTATTGTAAAGTGGCATACTGCTGTGTGACTTACCAATAACATGACTGGACAAAGCACATTGTTAAGTGCACGATACAAAAGGCTGATTGCTTCTTTAGGGCTTCACAATGCTAAATAATTAACATTATTTTTACAGTTTATCGTCTTTGAAGAAACGTCTGTTTAACTTTCTTGTGATGTAAACCGACATCTTCCCCAGAACGACCTTCTTCGTGCTTCTAAGTGCCTGCTTGCTTATCTGATAACGGTTATGTTTAAAGGCCTTGCAACATGGACTTAAGCATATTTATCTACAATCCCCAAAGAAGTCTTCATTACTGGGCAGAATTAGCGCCATCAACTTTTGACCTCTTTAATTGAATAAGTTGAGGTAGTCGGAGCCCAAGGTTAGGTGAGCCTAATTTTTGAGAATGGGGCCACACTGGCAACATATGGCTTGGATAGAGTTGATTCGGTCGACTTTACCCCCCTGAAAGCATAAACAACGTATCCTCGCTGACAACTTCGCCGGATTTCTCTTCGGCCTAGATGAATATCCGAGGGATCTGATAAGAGCATGTGATAAGACGAGGTCATGTGACCTACACTAACAGGATGTGCGACTGTGCCACCAATTTAAACTCCTCGCTTGAAACCATCCACTGCAGCTGATGAAAAAGCCTTGGTTGCGGATCAAAGATATCAATAGTCATCCAGTCAAAAGGCCACATTCTCATGATGAAAAAAGACGCCATTAAAAACACCTACTTTACATTTTGATTTTCTTCGGATTATGTCCTCGCATTAGATTTATACTCATTCCGATTTTTATTGTCCGGGCTCCACGCAGCTCAAATCGAGTTATGAACTTAATCAATCTGTGCTGTCCTGCATTGACTGTTTTATGATTGGCCGAGGTCGCCAGGTTTTATTGACCCGATAACCTTAGATGAAAATGGCTGTGCGTATTTGACTAGGAGTGGGAGAAATGGGCAGAGCAGAAATATAGAGCTGCACAAATCCGTCTCCTCTCGGTAGCGCCTACTAGTTAAACGCATCATAAATGAGTGCTGACGTGAACTAATTTCTTCCGATGCGTTCTCTGATCCCTTCACGTTGGCTGACGGAGAAGAGCAGTCCATAAAGACAGTCGTATAGGATAGCTGGTGTGTAAATCTGGGCTGGGGTGAGAAGGCAGACCCTGCATGAAGAGTGATGGATGAGGTGGGAATCTTGCCCTTTCTCTCTTTCTCACTCCCGATCTCTGCGGCCTATTCCATCTCCTTCCACTGGGATGAGGAGAGACATGCCTGCATTCCTGACCTCCATAAGGAAACAAGGCGCTGTTGCTACAGCTGCATGCTGAGCGGGCCCTCACCCTTTGGGAGCAGGCAAGGCTCTGCAACAGGTTTGGGGAGTTTCAGTCCCAGGCCAACAGGTCATTGAGCAGTCGCTTCATTTGGTGAATTGTAGACGTGAAGAGGTGGAGGTTAGGAAAGGTTTCAGCATCTCCGAGATACAACAAATTAGTAAATGGAGAGAGACTGAGATGTATTACTCCATGAATAGGGTTTGGATTCAGTTACCTAAACAGACTTATTAACTTACTAAGAAGACATCAGTCATATTTAAAATCAACTGTGTCCTTATTCCAGTCATAAAAATCAAGCATGCTTAAAATAATGAAGGCTCTAAAGTCAAGAGTACATATCACCATACCATGTACTATGGTGATATCTATCCTTCACAATGTCAGGCCCTAAGAAGCCAGTTTCAGCAGGAATTACATCACATCAAAAAAGCTATGATACAATTTCATGAGACCTTTAATAAGCAATACAGACCCAGGTGTTACTAGCCACCACGCTGTACGAGGACAGTAAAGCCATCGTACAGTATTATGCTGCACCGCTGCCACCGCTGCGGCCCCTTCAGCATTAACACATATGGCTTTCCTTAGATCATTACTTCCATTAAGTCATTAAGCCTCGGCCTAAGCGAGGCCTGTTATTTAGTCACATTAAAGAGTTAACACTTTCCGTCTCCACAACCCGATGGGCTTGACATGTCTGCCGTGGCAACTGACACATCGCTCCATCCCCATAATTAGGAAAATTGCTTTTAACAGGTCCACCATTTAGTAATCGTCTCAGTTCTTCCATCTCGCTCTGACGAGAGCAAACTGCAAGAAGATGTCCCCATTAACTCTTTGCACCGAGGCTAAACCCCTCCTGTGTCCATTCAACATGGTCTGATCCGTCACCCCCTCCAATACACACACACACACACACACTTCTTTCTAATGGTCTTAATGAGCCAACCCATGGCCTGTTCCCCTTACAGATTTTTAACATACTTTTGGAGACCTTTGATCGAACAGCTATCATTTTAGATTTTTTGGGGGGAGTTAATGCTCCATGTGAGGAGGGGAGAGGGCAATTTGGGAAGAATGAAGGATGGTGAGACGATTCGGCAGAGAATAACACGCCAAGCTTTCATCTTGTCCGCGCCCCCCCCCCCCCCCCCCCCTCCAAAAAGGCACCCAGTCCTCCATCCCTTCATCTCACCCGCCCCCCACAATCCCTTCACCACCACCACATCCCCCGCCCCTCACTTCTCTGACCAAATTAAATTGAAACCAGATGGAGCAGGGCCTGGACTGTGCGTTGTGTCAGATTGTCATGGCGCATTAACCATGATTTCACATTGAGACGGTCTGCCTGGCCAGAAAAAAAAAGCGACGAGAGACAGAGGGAGGGAGAAAGAGAGAAAGATAGAGCGATAGAGCCAGAGAGAATAGGGGGCTGGAGAGATAGAGATAGAAGAGGAGAGCAGGGAGAGAGGTTTTCAGAGGGAAAGGGAGAAGGAGAGAGGGGACTGATGAATATGGTCCTGCTGCCAACAGATCAATCCCACTGATCGCACAGCTGGCACAGGCTGATGATATGAACGCCATATGACATGGAGACAGGCCTGCAACAGGGAGGCTCAGGATGGTGCCATACCTTTACAGATAGGATTTAACATAAATCTGAATGCAAACCCAATAATCATTTAATTAACATCTGTATACCGCCCTGAAAGTAAATCCCCTTTGGACTGAAGTTCTTCTTCATGTGCTCACCTTCGGCTGAGGTTGTCTAAGAAATGTAACTGTGTCACGGTCGTCAGGACTAACGGTGTCTTCTGCTCGGGTCAAGTAAACAGGAGCAAACTTTAAACCTAGATCACCTTTACAGTAGGACATGTTGAAGGGAGAGTTAGGAAAACAAAGAGCGATCCGAGTTTTTCTCATATGGTTGTCGATTTTGCTGAATTTGGAGAAAATAAATGTTAATTTAACTTTAGTGATTTGTTAAATGTATGTATATGTACAGTGCATCATATAAATACATCATTAAACATGTAGTCAAATTTAGCCGTCCAATTGAAACCATGTATCTCCAAACGATCAACTTTAAAAGAAAGGGCCTTAAAATGAGAAAACAAAACATGTTTTAAACTTTGTGACGATGCATTTCCTTAGATAAGTCAGTGGGGATCATGTTTCAACCCGTAAAGGAATCAGTCTTCAATACTTCAAGTCCCTAATACGGGTCCAAAAATGTTGGATCCTACACTTCCCATGATGCAACTCAATCACGTATAAAAAAGTTACGCTGTTTTTCTGTTAAAACCTCAAACCCAGTCTGTCACTGGGGTCGTTTCATCAGACAGACGAAGCTCCTCCAGGCTTTAAAGACAAAACACTGGTGGCGTATCTCTTCAGGTAAATACCTATACCAAGATCCATACACCTCCATCCTTCTTGTAACATTTCCCACCATTGCTTCCAAGCTTCCCTTTAATTTTCTCCTAACTTTCCTCGACTATTACACCAGCGTAATACTCTCAACCATAGTGAAACATTCATCTTCAATTCGCCACCCAAGGATCAACGGACCACTTAACCTCTCAAGGGACGGAATTACAAGTTTGACTTCAACCAGCCATATCATCTCATTGCAGGTGTCATTACCCCAGCTTATAATTGACAGAAGCATTAACATGTCATTAACACATAAGCTTAGACTTATATTTGAACCTTTTAATGAGGCCATCATTCTGCTTTAATAGATTAGTTATCATGGGTAATGACCGAGGTGTCTTTGGCTGTCCCCACAGGTCGGTGTATAGAAAACTCAGCATAATGTTTTTGGTGGTGGAGAGAGGGGGGGGGGGGGGGGGGGGGGGGGGCTCCCTCAGGAAATGAGAGGGGAGGTCGTTCGGTGCAAACGTAGGGAGACAAGAGTGGGTACTGTCGTCCACACTGAGGTCTTCAAGTGAGGGAGATAATGAATGAGAGAGACCATTCCTGTGCACAGTAGGCTAAAGAAGGTTTAATCAAAAAAAGTTAGACAGTGACTGAAAGTTTTGTCCTTGTGCTGCACACGGTATAATCTAACGTGACACCTGCTCTGACAAAATGGTTGCTGGCATGAGAGTAAGACCAGATGTCAATTATTCTAAGCTATCTTGAGACCTTTACTCACTAAAAAGTGTCCATTTTGGATTTATGCCCCAATTTGGGATGGGAGGCTCTACCCGAACGTTGGCCTTGTGCCTGGCTATGTTGTGTATCAAAATGAAAAATAAATTGGAATACGTATAGATGCCAAGACACAGGTTCATATTTTATGGTAGCCTGGAAATGTTTTCCAAGTGTGAGATACATCCAAGTCCTTACATGCATAATGCAACACTAGTTTAGATATTTAAATAACAGTTTCTTCATAAATAAGAAGTAATAACAGCAATTTGGAAGATATCGCCTGTATTTTATTCTCTCACATTCTGGATTGAGATCCCTCTGGAGTCGCTCTTGAATATGCATTTGTATTGTATTAAAAGTTTCCAGCTATTAGCTTATCTACTCCAAACACCCCCACAACCCCCTCTGCCCCATACTAATCACACGGAGCTAGAGTCCTTCGTTGTTTACATCAGGACTTGAATTAAAGACTACAATTCATCTCCCAGAATGCCTCCTCTCACCTCAGCCCCAGCCGATGATTGATTAAAGCATTGCTCTGACATGGCAGCGGCTGAACCTGGCTAGAGTTTCACCAACAGGAGAAGCTGTGTGAACGTCTCAGTCCTTTCAGTGCCGGACTTGTAGCTTGTGGGCCTTTGAGACGCCACGAGCCCCTCTGCTCCGCCTCTCCAAACTCCTCTGATGTGAAAACCAGGTAGCCCCATAACCCCCCCCGCTCCTCCTTCACTCCCATTTCTCAGTCCTAACGGACCTGGTGATGGATTGTATTTTGCTCCTCAGAAACACATTGTTTTCTTTAGCACAGCAGGGTATACTATTTGCAAAGGTCTGGCCGGTGAAGTATTGTGGATATCTATCACTGCAGAGGTGCCACTGGTGAGCACGTCCCTTCCTGTAAGAGGAGGAGCAGTTGTGAGCCATGGATAGCTGGAGCTGTCCGGCCCCTGCAGCGACCCATATTAATATAAGGCTCAAAAAACTACTGATACAAGGATTCTAAAGCTGTCTGTGTGAAGAAGACGCCTGGGTCGAACATATTTAAACACTATCTGACCCATTGATACTATAATTTCTTATTCTGGTAAAAAAAAAAAGGGAAAGTTGGACCATGGAGGCATTTTGTTTTACTCACATTAGAACCAGTGGACCAAAGGTATCTTAATGTTTACAGGAGAAAAGATGCAATTATTTTGTCCAGTCGTGCATTTCACGTTTATCGTAGGACGAGGCTCCAAGTCACGATCACTTAATCACGAGGCCACAGAGAGAAACTCATAACCTTATTGGGTGTTTTAGCAGAAAGTCCCGTGTAACGCGAGCTCCTTTGTGTTTCTCTCAAGTTACGATATGAAAATTACCCAAATGGAGGGATTACCCGCTCTAAATCTCCTTTTAGCACCTCCATGTGAAAGTCAAACAGCGGCTGCGTTTGGGAGACGGCGACAGATGACAACCTTGAACTCATAAGCGTTCATCGGGCAGTGCGCTGACACGGTCTGAAAATGGCCTTCTGGCATTTCCACGGCTGCGTTCACCTCAGGAGAGACTGAATACATATACAGAGGTCCTGATATGTTTTACATGCTGTCCTCCGAGGGGAACTAGGGGGTATTTGTAACGCAGCTATTTCAACAGAGCGATGATGTACACGCCCCAGCTATGTTGAAATAGATTGGAGATGATGTGAAACGCAAACAGGACCAGAGACTCCGAGAGACGAGGCAAGCCATTCAAAATGAAATAAAACATGAATAAATAAAATATTGTATATTGCATATCAAAGATTTGTGTCTTTAATCAAGTGTTGTTGAGATTAAATATATCGGAATCATTTTTGCTTTATCGCTACCTAGTCACACACACACACACACACACACACACACAAAGGGGAGGCCCAGGGTTTCTGTGTGACCAGCAGACGAGGGAGTTGAACTTGTGACCCCTCCCTGGGGCGTGAGGCCCCGGGGGTTGCAGTATCACAGAGCTGATCCACTCCAGCCTGCCTGGCTTGGCTCGAGCTCCGCCTGCCCACCCACTCCCACAGCTGGCACGTAACACACAGCACTCAGTGTGCAGCCCAGCGCCTTGCAGCAGAGCTCAAGCTATGATGCAGCGATAAAACGCCACTGAACAAAACTTTGATATGATCCTGGAATTAAAGATGTATTCAAAGGGTGTGTAAATATGTTTTTATTGTTATTGTTGAAAACAAACGTGGCATGCACGACACATAATAAAACAGATTTCAGTCGTTTCTTTTTTTTTGCTCTAAAAAAGCCTCAAAGTCTGTTTTATTTATAATCATGATAAAAAAGCTGAAACTCACCTCAGTGCATTCATCGCAAGCAGCAGTAAGATAACAGATAACTCTTCTTCACCTGTTTATTCACCTGTTGCCAGTTTGCAATAATTATAGTGAGATTAATTTCTTGTCCTCATATAGCACAGCTCATAGCAGAAGCTGGTGTGCTTCTATAGGCCTCAGGTGAGCTCTCACTATCACCTGAAAGAGTGTGTCTCAATTTCACTCATCCCAATAAATGCACATGTGCAGATTAACTCACGTGTGTAATATTACAATAACTTATTGATATTAATATATTATGGCATCTGTATAAAGGCCTGCAGGAATTATTATTGTAAATATAAAAATAATTTGTAATTAAGTTTAGAACACACAAAAAAAAAGCAAATGTTTAAAACACATTTATTTATTATTTATTATATATATTATTATTATATAATTATATATAGGGGAGAACTGAATTACGGCATAAATAATTTAGTTGTAAGGTTATTTTTTTCATTTTGTCTGTAATAATTAAATGTGAAAAAAACAGTATATGAGATTTTTATCACAAACTATACGTCCATAATTATTTTTGCTTCAAAATTCATTAATTTATATCGTTCTGATGAACTACAACAGTTTCAATAATCAGCTACATTAATCTTTTTCTTATATCTTATTAAATCTCAGGAAGACGACGTGGTTCAAATAATTCAGACTGCAGACGTGTTTTAATATCTGGAGCCTCGACTGTATGGTAATTATAATCTTAATTAGGACATTATTGATGGAACAGCAATACTTTTTTAATAATTAGGGCATTTCAGATGAATAATTATTATTTCATAATTAATTAAACGTTTCAGTTGTGAATATGTGACCTGATATTTCAACCTATTGCCACGTGCAGTATGTACAATATAGGAAACATCCTTCCTTACCGTATTATAATCTCTGATAAAACAATAACCTTTTGTATTTTAGGAGAGTGTGAGACATGACAATTAATAAATTATACAGCTGAACATGAAGTATTTCTGACACATTTATAAAATCACACAGAACTCACAGAGCAACTTAATAAAAGGAGAATTTAATTCAATCTTTTTCAAATGTATTCCAATTTGATTTGGAACACAATTTTATTATAAATGAAACTGATAAAAGTGCAGTTGTTTTACGCTCTGTGTCAATACGAAGCACTGACTGTCCAACAAGCCCCACTATCCACAGATTCCCAGAGCCAGAAGAGAAGCTGTGGACCACGAGCCACATTCAGAGAGGAGGAGGAGGAGGAGGAGGAGGAGGGGAGTTAGCACATGGTTATCAGGGTGTCAGCACCCCCTGCTGGTTTTGGCTGCATGACTGGGACATCTGCCCTCTTCTCGACCCCCCAACCCATCCACCCAACTCTCCTCATACCTCAGCTGCAAGTCCAGTTGGATCATTTTCCTCTTTTAATTATTAAACTGCAGGTGGAGAAAGCTCCACCACACTTATGCTCGTGTGCTTCAAAACCTGACCTTAAAACCTGCATGAATATCCACGAGCATCGACCACTGACCGTTTCAAACGCTTCGTCTCTGCGGGGAAATGATTTCATGAAGAAACTTCTCAATAACATTTTCAAACTGAACCTTTTTCTCATTCATTCTGATCTGCATTGTAAGTCCCCTGTTTGATGATCACATGCTAGCGTGCCCTTCTCTGTATTGTACAAGAGTGTATCAACTATTATAACCCCTGTGTTAATGTCAAGCTCGCAGTGACATGTGTGTTCCCTCATATCACGCAACATTTCTCAACAGAAGTACACGTGACTAGTGAACTGGATACCGGGGCTTGTCTTGGCTAAGGTCATGTTCAAGATAAGTTGTTTAATAATGCAGCTTTAGATCATATTTACACAGACGCCTTCCATTGCATTAGCAGAATAAACATATATGTAACACAACCCAGATCATAAAAAGCAACAGAATATGAGATTTGGGGTTCATATACATCAATATCCCACTACAATTGTCATATTCTAGCTTTCATTTTACGGTTTCTCATAACAACAACAATATAATGTGTGCATTTATCTTCTGTCAGAGACAAACTGGAGTATCATTAGTAGAACTGGAAAATAAACAACGGTATTATTGTATTATTATTACAGTTCTACTCGTGACTCGTTTTATAAGTTTGAGTTAATCGTCCAGGTTTCCCCTCAGGCTGCTTTTATACAAATGTGTCAGGACTGGTTCTGAGAGATAAGCCGGGCTTTGTTTTGCTCCTCCACTTTACTAAAGCGTTTTAGACACTTGCACAAAAACAAGGACGAACCACCCTCGCCCCAGGAGAAGTCACTTCTAAAGAAAAGTGTTTTTATCATGGGAATAATTGACACCTGCTGACAACTGAGAAAGAAAGAAAAAAGAGATAAACATATGTTGTGGTGCAATAGTAATGCTGTGGAGGGAGCAATGAGAGGGAACACAGTTATTTAGAGACAACAGTAACCACTCGGAAAACTATGGGATGACTGATTTAAAACAAATCCAAGTAACGTGTTCAAATCTTCCACAAGGCACCGCAGCACTGCTGTGACTGGAGCTCAGCAGCTTCAAGCTTCAGCTCACACCACCATGTGTTGTGTCCTTTTTTTCTTCATTTGCTCAGAATACATAGCAAATTATTCCTGCTTGAAATAGTGAAGAATACACACTTGTGTGCAACCAATTGAGGTGTGTATCTATCTGAATCAGTCAGGGCCGTGCAGCCATGTGCAGAAGGAAAAACGCCGTGCACAGACTTTAAATAGAGAGGTGTAGACAATCCGTCACGATGAGGGGAATCATTAAAAGCTCTGAACACACACGCACACACACACACACACACACACACACACACACACACACACACACACACACACACACACACACACACACACACACACACAGGTGTTTTAGTTACACTGGCTGATTAAAGCTATTCTCAGAACTGTCTCTACTGTACAGACGGCGCTCGACATCTGCAGGACTCTCATGTGTTATTCTTGTTCACGCATTACAACTCCACAGTACGTACTGCTTGATCAGCTCATTTGAAGCTATAGCTCTGACAGAATTTATTTTTGTTGCTGTAAGTTTCTCTTTTGACCTTAATTAAGTTATTTTGCATTCAGTGTTTTCATACGAATGCCGACTTCTCAAAATGACGCTCTCACTTCCTAACTATCCACCGACTCATCTTTCTCAACGGGAGGATTCACCAGCCGCAGGAATATCAAGGTCTCAAATCAGAGGCAGGAATGTGAAAAGGGAGACGAGAGGAGCACATTACCATGACACCGCCATCTCCCACGTGGACGTAGGGGAGAAGGGTGACACCACGGGGGGCTCTGGGTCTTGTCGTTAGCCAGGAACGAGCTGCTCTCTCTGGGTTATCAGCCTTCTCCCGTGACCCCCCGGTGGAGCGGCGGGGCTGTTCTGTTGTTTCATTATCACAGAGGTTCACGTAGCAAGGAGAGGCGCCATCATTATCCATCAGGCTTAATGAGACTATCTCGCTGCCGTAAAAGGTCAGGCAATTACTGCTGGTGCAGTTTTCAGCCTGGAGACGCAAAGGGGTTGGAGAGGGATGATACGCACAAAGCCCCACACACACAGACAAACAAACACATGAAGGCTGCCTGCATGTTATTATTCACATACCATCACAGTTCTTTGAAAAACTTGCATTTGCAAAATGTCAACTGTTCTTTAAACCGCATTGTTTTTTTGCGAGGTTATCAACTTCTTCTTTTTTTCTTGCTTGTAATGTTTTTAGATTTAGTTTTCTTCAAGTACAACTGACTTTCTCTGATTAGTGGATGAGTCGCAGAGGAAGAGCAACTCTGTGTAAAACAGCAGGTGACTTTCCAGTCTGGATCATGTGCAGTATACGACAAGCCTGTAATTGGATCAGGCGTTGGACCTTTGACCTGTGGCATATGACATCACCTTGAGGCTGTGTACGTGTGTCTTTCACACTTCTCTCTATAAGCAGCCATGGCGTCAAACAACAAGATCTCAAAATATACAGGATAACAAAAGAAAAACTATTATAGTTAAATGTGAAGACAAATTACACAGTGAAGAACTTTTTAAATCAGCTTTCAAAAGAGAACATCTGCTTCGTTACTGCAAACTAATTCTTAACTCAGCTAGAAAAATATCCTTCATTTGACAATTTAATTTCACTTGCATCTCACGGAAGATGGAGTTTAATTGTAGACTTTGGTCACACGGTAACAGGTGTTTGTCTCTGTTCAGGATGGTCGTTGGCGTCTGATGGGAATGACCTCTAAATGTGGTTGAAAGTCTGGTAAACAGCTGACTTGAGTGAACAATCAGATACTTTTAAATGTGTTAAACACGATACTTTCTGCTGTTTTGGTGAGATGGATTTCTTTACACTGCTGGGGTTGCAGTTTATTTGCAGGATACTTGCTACTTCTAACCCAGTTCTCTGTGCTTTGATATAAAAAAAGCCGCCTCTATATTACCCCCCACTCAATATGCAATGCACATGTGTTACCATCCTCACAGATACATCCTCAAGTCTTCATTAGCAATGAAGAATGATGATAACTCCTGCAGTGCCATGACAACAGTAGACATTATCTTTTTTTTTATATTGCCTCTATTTCAATGTATAATAATTTAACTCCAATGGAAGTCTCAGTAATGACAAGATACCTGCAGAAACATAGCACCCCTCCTTCGTCTGTCTGCCTCCAGAGCCACAGGCGATCCCGGGACAGGTTTATGCTCCTCTCGCACAGAGTTTGAGCCACTGGTTACAGTGTTTTAACTGCTGGATTAATGGGGTGGCAAGAGGGGCCATAAATTGATAATATAACCGCTGAACATACTTGCCAGGACAATTAAGATAATACAACTGGAAATGGAGGCTCCATGAATCGCCATGGTAAAGACCAATGGCTGCCTCACAACGATGCTCGCCCTTGAGGCCTTTGGCTGGAAACTGACGTCTGTGTTCTTCCAGATATGAGCAGCGATAAACTCCTAACAATCACACCCGACTGCGAGAAAGAATATAAGCGGGTTACGCTATTTGTAGCACATGCAGATTTTACAGGTGAATATTTAGGTCACTGTTTTTAACGTACAATGACTGATAACGCCGTCTCAGGCGATATAGGACGTCGTGCTTACATGTAAAAGAAGATGTCTCTTTTACATTGCCTGGAGTAATTTGTCCTGTCAAAACACCATCTCCAGGCATATGCATAGTTTATTACACGGGGGCTTGACATTTCAAACACTACTACAGTGAGTAGAGTGTCCAAAGGTCAATGTTCTTGTCTGTCATTAACTATGTAGCTGCGTCGTTAAGATAGAGAGCTTGTGTGCAGAATGATCTGAACACATTCTGCTTAATATTTCTCCTCTCTGAGGCTTTCTTTGAGCCGGGAAATACACAATAGGTTTCGTCAATGCATGCGAGGCAGAGTAAAGAGCGGAAAACCCACCCACAGCCCTCTCTGAATAAAAGAAATCAATAGTTTCAATGTCGTCATTATCAATATTTATTCACATTAAACTTGAAAAGAGGCAAATCTGCTGCACCTTAATCACAGAAAGCGACACTCCTCGTGGAGATTAGGGGGCCGGTTGGAGAGCGCCGTTACTCCACGTCTGAGAGAGAAGGCCGTGTTTTTCTTCCTGCTCCAGTCGCCGTCGACCGCCATCCCACTGCATAACGAGCACGCGGCGACAAGCGGGTAACAAAAACAAAGGCGTAATAAGAGAGTGAAAAATGATGCGGAGTGGTTGTAATGAAGATGAAAAGACTTGCTCTGATGCCTAATGAAGATACATGCCCGTATTTCTCTGACACGGTACTAATTACAAGCTGGGTTTCCATTAATAGCTCATGAAATATTAAGTTCCATTAGCTAATAAAAGAAGGCTGCAAAAATGAACGCAGGCTCACTGGAGCGTTCAGAGGCAGGTAAAGAGATACAGTATGAGGTCGGAGAGCAGAAATGATGAAATGTGCCTCCTCATTATTACAGCTTAACACTTATGAAGACTGAGGCAGATTGCTCTTCTTCCCTGGTTATTACAAAAACATAAATTTGTCAAGAGATATTCTACATTTATCCTAGTTAACTCCGTCCCTTTCCCCTCCCTGTGTTGCTCACTGGCAGTTCAATTACAGTGAGGAATTGAACGCATCATACAAAGTAATGTGAAGAACTTGAGAATATTGAAACGCACCCACTGTCGCATAATGTGTCTCAATTATTTCACAGCTTTAAATTCTTCTTTATAATTTGTATTTAATATGTGAAATCAATTAGAAGCCGTTTAGCATTTAGCCGTTAGCTTGATGTAGCCACACTGAACAAGCACGGCCATGCTTCTCTCTCTCTCTGGTCAAACAATATCTTCCTCAAGTCAGCTCATCTTAGCGGAGATGATACAGATACATGCTCCCCTCCAACTCCTCGGGACCTAAATCCAAGAAGATATTCAGGAAGGATTAGGGAATTAATCATTTATGATTGGCCGGAAATGATCCTGGGACATGGCGTTATTGGTAAATTACAATAAATGATCATAAAGCCCGGTCCGCTCAGGGCCCTTCTGCTCCAAGGCCCCTACAAATGAGAACTGAAAAGACCCGTAGTCGGTGAGTATGGGCAACCCTGCCAAGCGCCCGATTGATTTTCTTAGTTTTGTGCCGGCAGCCTGGCTCTGAGGAATGAGTTTTAATTCTGGCAGTGCATGATTAAGTCTGCTTGTGCTTAACGCCGGACTGCTCAACTGGAAAAGTGGATGCGATAGGGAAAGGAGGAAAGAGAGTGAGGGTTGAGATAGTGAGGAATGTGTGTAGGCTTGTGAGGCTTTATGTTTCTGTCTTAATGGGTGTCTGGGTCTGTGCGTGTGTGTGTGTGTGTGTGTGTGTGTGTGTGTGTGCTTGTGTGGGTGGTGGGAGCTGCGGTTGTTCAGAGGGCCTGAATGGCACCTGTCAGGCTCTTGATTAACGAGGCCCTCTGCCCTTCAATTCCCCAGCCTGTCACTCAGAGAGGATGCATTAATCTTCATCGCCTGCTTGTCAGGTCAGGGCCGGTCCAAGACACCCACCAGTGTGTGTCCGTATTTTTGTGCGTTTAATACCTATCTGTGCGTGTTCGGACGTGGGTTGCATGTGTTTCAGTGCGTGTAAGTACATGTATGTGTCCTTGCTCTTGTGTGAGATTAAACCCGTGTGTGTGTGTGTGTGTGTGTGTTTGAGTGCATGTGTGAGATTGCTGGGGTTGAGGAGGCGAAACATAAAGGGGGAGGGAGTTGAGTCGAATAACATCAGGCCGGACTAAAGTACAACGACAAGACCACAAGGGCAAAGTGACAGCGATGTGAAAACTAACATACCAAAAATGCTTCTAATTAATATTTGGCCCTTCAACAATAAGCATTTGCATAATTTATTAAGATTCATAAGAGCATGTGCACTCTGTAACACCCACATCATTCCCTTGTGTGAGAGGTGAGAAGAAAGCCTGGGTGACGGGGGGTAGGTTGCTCATCACTAGTAACAGTGTGTTTGTGTGTGTGTGAGGAGACAGATGGAGAGTAGGGCTGCCACTCCTGCCAGCCGCCACTCGCACTCATCCAACCAGCACCCCACCCCTGGACCCTCCACACAATCTGTTCAACCAATCAGACGAGCCCAGCCGCACAAGCGTCGTCCAATCGAAGAGCCTGCAGTTCAATTAGAGCATAATAAAGGGCCATTCATCATTCAATTAGGCATCTGTCACCGAGCCACAAAAGGGGGAAAAACTTGGAGATGAGAGAGAAAGAAAGGGTGGAGGAGAGAAGAAGACAGAGAGGGGGGGGGGGGGGGAAGAAGTGAGAAAGGAAGTAGAAAAAGAGATGCAGGCAATAAATAACCAACCTCGTGGAGAAACGGACGGAACAGCACTGACCGAGAGAACGTGTCGGGGGCATGAGGTGGAGATAACAAAAAGAGAAAGAGGGAAAATGTAAAGTGTGTCTGGAAAGAAAACAAGGCGGGGGTGCGAAATATTCATCATGTTAATTACAGTGCCATTGCAGTGACATTGTTATGACTAACAGCCAGCTCTGGTGTAATGAGGAGCAGAAAAAAAACATATCAGGACATCAGAGACATATCGGGGAGATTATCTGCCCGTGTGCGTGTTACCATAAAAACCTTCGCCATCAACAGCATCACACAAAGTTCTTCTGTAATCAGCCTGCACAGAATTGCTTCCTTCTCATCATTTTCAATAAAATATGGAAAATACAGAAATACACGCTGCTTACAACGTTGTGCAGTTCAGCATAGTTTCTGACAGTGATAAGTATCGCAACTTTAAGTAATACTTTTAAAACACGCATCATCGTATGAAACACAACAGATAAGAGCATTAATCAAGACAACTGGAGGCCTCTCCACCACACCAGCGCTGTTGTTTATGTTCGACTAAATGAAGACCGTTTCCACGTCGCCTCTCGTTGGAGCTGTGGTTGTATTTGTTTGTTTTTCTTTAATCATACAAAAGACTTTGAAAGAGAGTCGTGTGTTTACTCTGGAAGCTCCCTACCTGATTGTGTCGTGAAGCTGCAGACTTGCTTCCAGATCAAACCCGCTTTAATTGCGGCGTAAGTGTTTCTAGTGACCTGAAAACAGTAAATATGATTCATTTAAACATGTTGAACTGGCCAGGCACATTATCTTTTTACATCTCTAATCATATTCCATTCGTCACGTATTCAATAAACTGATTAAATGTTAGCAGTTAACAATAAAACTGGATCTTTTATCACACATATTCAGTGTCTACTTTACTCTGTACACAACGTCTTGGTATACGGTGTAATATAGAAGTAAAGTGGAGAGTCCAGTTTGGTGCTTTCTTCCCAGTAATCAGACTCTTTTCTGCAGAAGCCACACATTAAGATTTATATCTCTTTATACACAGCCCTGCCTGCTGCAGCCTTAAATAACTACTTGTCATAAAAATCCTCATCATTTCAAACACGCTCATCACATTGTCCTTCTCCCTGTCTCTCTCGTGCCAGCTGTCTCCAAACCCCTGTGGTCTTCCCTCCCTCACCCCCCCCCCCCCCCTCTCCTCCTCCCACCTCCTTTCATACCTCCTCCCCTCCCAGTCCCCAACCAAGCAGGAAAATGATCCCTAGTAAATAATATATCAAGATAAATGATAATTGCTCCGATTTTTTGTGTGTTCCGCGTCACTTAATGAGCGCCATAAATTAGCAATGAATATGGCCGACCGTGTTTGTCAGAACACGGTCGATGCAAATGTGCGTTGGCATCCCGACGGTTAAAACTTCTTCCCTGTTTCTTCAGCCTCGAGACGCAGCCTTTAATTCAAATTATAAAAAAAGATCAAAGTTCATATAAGAGTTTGTTACGGAGCGTAGAGATGGATCCTCTGCAGGATGCAGGCGAAGAAGAAGAAGAAGAAGAAGAAGAAGAAGAAGAAGAAGAAGAAGAAGAAGAAGAAGAAGAAGAAGAAGAAGAAGAAGAAGAGGAAGAAGAAGAAGAAGAAGAAGAAGAGGAAGAAGAGGAAGAAGAGGAAGAAGAAGAAGATTTTAAAGATTTTAAAGTGAATACAAGCCTCAAATGTGGCCTGAAATTCCCACGCTTGCATACGGACGTCATATAGAGCATTAGACCCGTTTCCCTTTTTAAAGAAAGGATCATGTATTGTTTGATGAATTCATGATACATTTCAGGAAGTAGTACAGTTACTATATTACTGAAAATATCCTGCAATATTATGTCATTGTGAAAAAGCCAGCAGTAAAAGCACACATGCAGATTTGCTCATCCTGTACAGTAATTGCAGATTGGCTGTGGGTGAGCACCCGCGCTTAAGCCCTGTCCCTCCGTCCCTGTCAGACATCAAACGGGGGGCCTTGGCCACAGATCGCACACACGGGCGTCCCCAGAGACCGCCTGATTGAAACCTGGCAACAGGACCAAACAGCTGCTTCAAACAAAAGACATCTGCATATTTCAGATTTGTTTTTCATAAATTAACACCGCAACCTGCCAAAAATCGGGGCGAGGGAGTCTATCGACTTGTGTATAATTAGATAAAGTTTACAAGCTTTGAAAGTTGGGAAATTAGCATGAGGTAAAGGGGTGCTCACCGGGGAGAGGGGGGGGGGGGGGGACCCGGCTTACAGGCATGTTTCTGCCTTCTTTTGTAATGACTGTTGAAGCTCAGGGAAAACATAGAGACACAACTCCTCTGGTGTCTGTTGGAGCCACAACAGTAGCTCGCTTGTTGTTCTCCTCGCAGAGGGTCAGCGTGTCAGCAGCGTGCTGACAGTAGGTGATGCTGCTGGCTGCAGCCAATTAAAAACTCTCTGGCTTTTTTAGGCTCTGCCTTTGACCTGATGTCCCCTACTGTGCATTTGTGCGCACATACATGTGTGTATCTCTGATAGGGCCCTGTGTGTTGCCTTTATGGGGGTCAGATAGCGAGCTGTCTCACTTGTAAAAACCCCTTAAATTATTCAGTGAAGTCAAGTCTCCCCTTTATCTCCTGCTTGTCTCCTGGTGTGTTTGGGGACAGCAGGGAGAACGAGGGCGAAAGAGGGAGGGAGGGATGGATGGGTGGATGGATGGGAAGGAGCGGATGTCTCCTCAAAAGCATTGCTGCCTAATTACTAGCTCATTTAGATCAGCAACCACAGTTATAAATAACCTAACAGCTGGCGCGATGAAACCAGACAACACCAAACACGGAAATGCGGCACAATATCACAGTCAGCTGAAATAAGCGTTGGAATGATAATGGTGTCTGTGGAGCAGGGAGGGAGACTGATGTGTCTCAAAAATGGTTGTGCTGTTTACAACCTACAAACCCTCAAATGGGCCAGGGGTAAGGGAGAGGTTAAGTTACAAGAATAGATGTTATGTTCCAGAGTTTCATTCCAAAACATGTTCATCTTCAATAATATGTGTTCTTCAGATCTCACGTGTGAGTATATTAAAGTTTTCCCTCTAATTATATCACCTAAGGTTTAGAAATGAGCCATCACAGTGGCAGTGTATGATTAAACTAATTACCAATAACATTATGTATTGGTTGGCTTGGACACCATGTGAAGGTTTGTTTGTCATGGTTATGATGTTAGCTCCAAATGAAAACAGGAAAGTTATAATTTGAAACTCGATTTGTCAGTAAACATGCTCACTAACTACGGCCTGTTTCTGCATGCCTCCTCCACGGTCAAGTGTATTTCTGTCTTATTTTGTTTATGGATCATTTCATAAACTCCCTCAGAGCATGCTAAGTCAAGGGATCAATGCAATAATGCAATAATACTCAACCAAACAGCTCACATATTCCTGTGAATATAAAACACTGTCGTCTGCGTAACCTCGAGGCCAAAGGAAAGATTTCAAACCTCTCTCAGTTTGTGTCAAAGCTCCCGCAAATGCAGAGCTGCTTCTTCTGCTAAGTGATTATACAGACAACTTGGGAGTGATATAATTACCTCAAACATGGCAACCCTAGTGGTGGAGCTTGTGGAGGTGATAATATATGGTAATTACCAGTTTCTAGGGCTGAACAATCTGGAAAGAATGTATTTAAGATAAAAGCATGAAAACAACCCCGGCAGCGCTTTTGCATGTACAGTGTGGTGTTTGCACAGTAAAGGAAGACAATGGCTGTAAACATTTAAGAAATGGTAATGAGATAAATGCCGTATCCCTTCCGGAGTACACATGTATTTTTGTTCATAGACGTACAGTGTAACAGCCCTCACATGGAAAGGATTTAACAATGCAAAGATTACAATCTTTATCCCCAGAAAGCAAGGAAATAAAATGACCGTCTAGACAGTTGTAATGAGCTTTTGATTGTAATTAAAAGTTTATTGTTATTTTAATAGTTAATTCTGTTCACTTGAGGAGACTGTACAAATCTAAATGTGTTTATTTCAGCCCAAAACTACTATTAAGTGCAATTTAGACATTTATAAAAGTGTTAAGAAACCAGAAGAGAAGTATAAAATCATCTTTCTTTCTACTCTTTAAGTGCCTTCAAATGAATATGACTCTTCCTTGACTTTAATTAAAGTTGAATGAAAGATTTTATCCCAATTAAGCCCTAAAATTGCAAATAATCCTGATGAAGGTCTAGTACTGAAACTTTGCTAATAAATATAATATATTTCTTGCAATTTGAACAATGAGCCGGAGCTTCTTCTGCAAACTTGAGCTACTCGTCCCTCTCTTACACACCGTCTCATTAAATAGACGTGCAAAGTGTTGTTCTGCTTCCAATTAAGCCGTTAAATGTCATTAACCGCTTTGTGGCGAGTCGTGACTGTCAAATCATTGTCCTGGTTACACAAACCTTCACAGGTGAAACACAACTCTCAGACCGAACTGTCTGCGAGGATCAAGGGAACTTTGCTTTTCAAAAGGAATTCATTCAGTCGGAGCTCTTTGACTGCCAGCCTCTGATACAGTGGATCTGCTTTGGTCGTTGTCTCTTGACGGACGTTTTGGCAGCAGATGACGGCTGCTCAGTTCGATATGAGGAGACCAAAAGACTGTAGCTCTCTGTTAGCAAACAATGGGCAGGTTTCTGTTTCAGTAAAGTGAAAGACCAGAGCGAGAAAGGTGATCTTCATGTCCCCGAACGCACTCGCAGAAATGAAAAATCTGATGAGGCAAATCCAGTTTTCCACGCTGATATTAAGGATATCTAATATTGCAATATATAATATCTAAACGTATGTGTCATCTGGTGGTTCACTTGGACGACCGCCTACATAGAACCCTGTTTAGACGAGAGGACGGCAGGTGGGTGAGATCAAGATATCAAGTCGCCCCATTTATCTTGGTGTTGCTCATTTCTTGAGTATTATTAAAACAAATGTTTGCCTTGTAAGCATTGCTGTCATAGCTACAACATAACTAATGTCCAACATATCTAAACCCCGAGCGATGGCAGGACTGTGGGAATAGGAGATGTTAAAAGTGGGCGGTCCCTCCTATGTAGGAAACTCCTGTGAGGGGTGTTCGCCATATGCTCTCCGGGCTCCGAGGGAAAAGGGCTCAGAGGATAAAAGTGAGCGCGGCGGCGGCGACGGCCCTCCATCAGTGTGTTCAAAGCCTCCATATGAAAATGACTATGTACAAGACTTCTGCTGAGGCCAAATTTAGATCAAAGGCAACCCCGAGCAGGAGGGGAACAGAGGGAGGGGGGCGGGGTTGGTTTGGGGCAGATGGGGAGTTGTGCATGAAATGGAAGTTTGTGCAATGTGATGAGCAAATCTGTGTGTGCATGGGAATGTTAATAATAATAAGTGGGGAAATGTGTCAATTTATTTTCCCCCCTTACACTGAGGATGTCAATACCAAATTGGAGCTGTTAACTTGTGATGGGACTTCCAGCGGGGTAAAATGAACTTTTTTTTCCAGGTCACCAAATTGTTAGCTTTCCTGTACGGACTCTGTCCAGGATTGAATTTAGAGAACGGGACATGTGGGAGATGCAAATGTGCGTTTGATGTTGATGTCTCTCCTGCGGTGGACGCAAAGACATCTATCAATCTGCGTTAGCCGATGTCCTCTCTGAAATCTAACGTACATGCCGTCACAATTCGTAACTTTGTGATGTGAAATGTTGGATTTTAACAATCACTGTTTCTGCTTTAGAGATCACATGTCAACCCAACTGTGTGGGTGGCTGTAAAACGTGTCTTTTTCAAAACATGTTCATGTCTGATGACTTTCCCCCTGTGGCACTGAGCACACTGGTACAGAAGATGTAAATCTTTAAAAAAGATATACTGGTTTGTTTGTTTTATAGCAGATGTAACTCAAACAAGAGTAAACAGTGCATTTGTTGGGGACTATTTTCCCTCGTGGATTAATACATATGTAGTGGACTTTTTACGGCACCAGGACATGGACACTTCCTACTCACTACAAACTTGTTTTCCACGGGAAGATCTCGCAAACACTTGATGCTCACAACAGTAATGTAAAATGATTTCATGAACTGGCTACATGCTGAATCACTGCGCTTTATCATTTGGATATATCTCACACAGAACAGAGCAAATGTATTTATATGAAAATGTTCTTGGGTTCTGCTTCAGAATAATACCTATTACCATATATCACAATCTTAAAGCTCCTGATCTCACCGGTGAAACAAACACTGATGCATCACAGGCTCCGCTGGCTGCACTCCTCTCATCTGTCCTCCATCTCTTCACCTCCTTTCCTTAATCTCACTCCCCCTCGTCTTCGCTCCTCCCTCCTCTCCTCCTTGCTTCCTGCCTCTCCAGAGAGGAGGTCACATGCTGCAGACCTGCTCTGTGCCATCTGGCTGACTTCCTGTCATCCTTACCCCAGGAGAGAGTGACTCTGCAGGGTATAAGACTGGAGAAACCCCCCCCCCCCTTGTCTTTCTCCTCCTTCTCCTGCAGGCCCCCGCACACCTGAGCAGAAAGGGTGAGAAAAAACACACAGGGAGAAAAACAGAAAGAGAAGAAAAGAGTGGGAGCGAGCAAAGACAAAGAATTCAGTGGGAAAGAAAGAGATAAGGACGGAAAGTAGAGCCGGAGAAAAGCAGGAAAATTAGAAAAACCTGCACGAAAAAAAAAGTAGTGCAAGAAAAAAAGCTGCTCTGAAGAAAACTGATTCATCCAGTTGGATTTTAAACCGTGTGGTTTGGGAGGGAAAAACAAGTTGATGCCATGATAATGACAAATCAAATTGCACCACAACGCTCAGGGGCAGTTTTCATGTTATTATATATGTTTGAAAATCAAAATGAAGGGAAAGAGCAGTTCCTGCACTTTTCCTTTAATCAGAGGAGATCATGCATATTAAGTTCAGATTTTTTTTGTAGCTCGACATTAACCATGAAAACTCAGAAACATCATTAAGGAAATTGTGGTAGAATTTCCATCGAGGTCTTTGATGAAAGCCGAGCCCACTTCTCACCTTCCTCACGCACATCTCCATCTAACACAAGAACATTAGACTTGGTTAAAAGCGCATACATGCCAGATTAATCTTAATGTCCCACCCATGGTCCTGCATATTCATATAAATATAACATGACCGCCGCTCACATCTGAATTTATTGGTTTTCCTCCTCCGCAAATTAGGGGGCCTCCAATTGATGAATATTTTAGCACATGTGCACTCTGCGGGACATTTATCATCGGCTTTGCTATTATAAACAGAATAAATGAGCAGTCAAAGTAGGCTGCTGCCACAGTGTGCTGTACGCGTGCACACCGCCCCTCTCTCGCTTTAGCCTTCCCTTCGCGACTGCGTCTTAGTTCTGCAAAATGGCTTCCTCTTTGGCGTGTCCTTTACATGTCACATCGTCTCCCAGCACATATGGAGAGGGATTTACCACAGTGCAGTGTGTTGCAGGTGGAGATCACAGCAGAAAGGTCCTGCACTTAATGTGTAACTCCTAAAGCGGAGCTGCAGTCGAGCCAACCTTAGTTGAATCTATGTTAAGTGAAGCCCTCAGGGGGTCGAGACAGAGGTTAATTGGATATACTAAAATTATGTTATTTCATTACAGACATTTAAGTTTTAGAGGTTAGCCTAATAAAAAGGATGAACATTTTTAAAATAAAAAGGTGTTGCTTAACTCTGAGATTCTCTTTTCTTCACATCCTTGTTGCTAAGATAATCATCGCCTTCTGCATCGCGCTCTCTAGAGATCGTCTGTCAATCAAATAGTTTGGATGGT